>NC_073692.1:407635897-407723397 GCF_029784155.1 Uranotaenia lowii
TTTTGTAATTTTTGTCATTTTTGTCATTTTTGTCATTTTTGTCATTTTTGTCATTTTTGTCATTTTTGTCATTTTTGTCATTTTTGTCATTTTTGTCATTTTTGTCATTTTTGTCATTTTTGTCATTTTTGTCATTTTTGTCATTTTTGTCATTTTTGTCATTTTTTGTCATTTTTTGTAATTTTTGTAATTTTTGTAATTTTTGTAATTTTTGTAATTTTTGTCATTTTTGTCATTTTTGTCATTTTTGTCATTTTTGTCATTTTTGTCATTTTTGTCATTTTTGTCATTTTTGTCATTTTTGTCATTTTTGTCATTTTTTGTCATTTTTGTCATTTTTGTCATTTTTGTCATTTTTGTCATTTTTGTCATTTTTGTCATTTTTGTCATTTTTGTCATTTTTGTCATTTTTGTCATTTTTGTCATTTTTGTCATTTTTGTCATTTTTGTCATTTTTGTCATTTTTGTCATTTTTGTCATTTTTGTCATTTTTGTCATTTTTGTCATTTTTGTCATTTTTGTCATTTTTGTCATTTTTGTCATTTTTGTCATTTTTGTCATTTTTGTCATTTTTGTCATTTTTGTCATTTTTGTCATTTTTGTCATTTTTGTCATTTTTGTCATTTTTTGTCATTTTTGTCATTTTTGTCATTTTTGTCATTTTTGTCATTTTTGTCATTTTTGTCATTTCTTTGTCATTTTTGTCATTTTTGTCATTTTTGTCATTTTTGTCATTTTTGTCATTTTTGTCATTTTTGTCATTTTTGTCATTTTTGTCATTTTTGTCATTTTTGTCATTTTTTGTCATTTTGTGTCATTTTGTCATTTTTGTCATTTTTGTCATTTTTGTCATTTTTGTCATTTTTGTCATTTTTGTCATTTTTGTCATTTTTGTCATTTTTGTCATTTTTGTCATTTTTGTCATTTTTGTCATTTTTGTCATTTTTTGTCATTTTTGTCATTTTTGTCATTTTTGTCATTTTTGTCATTTTTTGTCATTTTTGTCATTTTTGTCATTTTTGTCATTTTGTCATTTTTGTCATTTTTGTCATTTTTGTCATTTTTGTCATTTTTGTCATTTTTGTCATTTTTGTCATTTTTGTCATTTTTGTCATTTTTGTCATTTTTGTCATTTTTGTCATTTTTGTCATTTTTGTCATTTTTGTCATTTTTGTCATTTTTGTCATTTTTGTCATTTTTGTCATTTTTGTCATTTTTGTCATTTTTGTCATTTTTGTCATTTTTTGTCATTTTTGTCATTTTTGTCATTTTTGTCATTTTTGTCATTTTTGTCATTTTTGTCATTTTTGTCATTTTTGTCATTTTTGTCATTTTTGTCATTTTTGTCATTTTTGTCATTTTTGTTCATTTTTGTCATTTTTGTCATTTTTTGTCATTTTTGTCATTTTTGTCATTTTTGTCATTTTTGTCATTTTTGTCATTTTTGTAATTTTTGTAATTTTTGTCATTTTTGTCATTTTTGTCATTTTTATCATTTTTGTCATTTTTGTCATTTTTGTCATTTTTGTCATTTTTGTCATTTTTTGTCATTTTTGTCATTTTTGTCATTTTTGTCATTTTTGTTATTTTTGACTTTTTTGTCATTTTTGTCATTTTTGTCATTTTTGTTATTTTTGTCATTAATGTCATTTTTGTCATTTTTGTAATTTTGTGTAATTTTTTTCATTTTTTTCATTTTTTTCATTTTTGTCATTTTTGTCATTTTTATCATTTTTGTCATTTTTGTCATTTTTGTCATTTTTGTCATTTTTGTCATTTTTGTCATTTTTGTCATTTTGTCATTTTTGTCATTTTTGTCATTTTTGTCATTTTTGTCATTTTTGTCATTTTGTCATTTTTGTCATTTTTGTCATTTTTGTCATTTTTGTCATTTTTGTCATTTTGTCATTTTTGTCATTTTTGTCATTTTTGTCATTTTTGTCATTTTTGTCATTTTTGTCATTTTTGTCATTTTTGTCATTTTTGTCATTTTTGTCATTTTTGTCATTTTTGTCATTTTTGTCATTTTTGTCATTTTTGTCATTTTTGTCATTTTTGTCATTTTTGTCATTTTTGTCATTTTTGTCATTTTTGTCATTTTTGTCATTTTTGTCATTTTTGTCATTTTTGTCATTTTTGTCATTTTTGTCATTTTTGTCATTTTTGTCATTTTTGTCATTTTTGTCATTTTTGTCATTTTTGTCATTTTGTCATTTTTGTCATTTTGTCATTTTTTGTCATTTTTGTCATTTTTGTCATTTTTGTCATTTTTGTCATTTTTGTCATTTTTGTCATTTTTGTCATTTTTGTCATTTTTGTCATTTTTGTCATTTTTGTCATTTTTGTCATTTTTGTCATTTTTGTCATTTTTGTCATTTTTGTCATTTTTGTCATTTTTGTCATTTTTGTCATTTTTGTCATTTTTGTCATTTTTGTCATTTTTGTCATTTTTGTCATTTTTGTCATTTTTGTCATTTTTGTCATTTTTGTCATTTTTGTCATTTTTGTCATTTTTGTCATTTTTGTCATTTTGTCATTTTTGTCATTTTTGTCATTTTTGTCATTTTTGTCATTTTTGTAATTTTTGTCATTTTTGTCATTTTTGTAATTTTTGTCATTTTTGTCATTTTTGTCATTTTTGTCATTTTTGTCATTTTTGTCATTTTTGTCATTTTTGTCATTTTTGTCATTTTTGTCATTTTTGTCCTATTTGGTAAATTTTATCATTTTTGTTATTTCTGTCATTGTTGTCATTGCTGTCATTTTTGTCATTTTTTTCATTTTTGTCATTTTTGTCATTTTTGTCATTTTTGTCATTTTTGTCCTATTTGGTCAATTTTATCATTTTTGTTATTTCTGTCATTGTTGTCATTGCTGTCATTTTTGTCATTTTTTTCATTTTTGTCATTTTTGTCATTTTTGTCATTTTTGTCATTTTTGTCATTTTTGCCATTGTTGTGATTGCTCTCATTTTTGTCATTTTTGTTATTTTTGTCATTTTCTTTTTTTTCAATATTTATTAGTTCGTTCTTTTTTCTCTTTTTTACTTTTTGCATTTTTCTCTGGTGTTAATTTTTCTTTTTTTAATAATATTTTCATCTACTGGCAGTTTTATAAATTTTGTCATTTTTGTTATGATTTGTTATTTTAGAATTATTTTTGATTTTCCTCATTTTGGACGAATTTGTGAGTCTTGTGTTTTCTGTCATTTTTGTAATTTTTGACGATAGTGTCATTTTTGTCGTTTCTGTTATGACAGGAATGATTCAAATGACTAAATGACAAGAGACAAAAACCAAATTGATTTAGTGTACAAAAGTTTCCAAGTTAGTTTTGTTTTTTATTTAAGATCTTGTAATTTTAATTTTTTGTCAATTTTTACATTTTTGCCCGAAGTGGAAATCTGTTATTGCCTTACAATAAAAAAGTTCAAATAAGGACTTGGTAACGATTCCGTTAATTTTTTAATCAAATTTGCCTGAACCCACAAATTGTACAACGTGAACTTTTTTTCTCCATTTGTTAGCTGTTGATTTAGCTCAGTGCAGCTCACGTCAAAATTCTTTCGCGTTTGTGTTTGCGCGAGTGTGTGTGTTTTGTTTCGGATGCGTGCGGTTTTTTTTTTGGTGCAGATCGCGGAGTTGAGTCCAGATTCGAGAGTATTTGGCGACGACGTCGGGCAACGGTGTTGATGCATTTTTTTGTGTTTCACTATTTTTGAAAAGCTTATTGTTCGCGAATCGGTAATTAGTTTCCAAGTGCGTGCATATCGGGATTGTGTTCGGCGTTTCCGGTCGTTCGTTTTGGTGTTTCGCGGCTTGCAGATCTGTTTCCGGTCGTTTTTTGGGAGGTGTAATTTTTTGTGAGTGTTTCTAACGTGGCTCTGTTTCGGAATTTCTCGGGGCAATAATTTGGCTTTTGTTTACATTTCTGGCAAAGATAAAAGTGCGTTTATCAGTGGATGGGGAGGTCTTTTCTGGAAGCAAATACAAGTAGAGCTAGTGCTAGTGCCTTTTGGAAAATATTGCCTAACTATCGTAAAATCTTGACTAAACAAAGTGCGATTATTTCACCCCACGATAAAAGGGGTTAAACATCATCAATATCAGCACATCACTCATCACCAGAACCCGGAAGGGAGCGTCCATAGAATCGTTAACTTCATCGGCAGTGCAACTCTGAGAAACGGTTCCGCTGGTTTGATTCGATTAACCACCTGTTAATTCAATAACTATACAACATTCGGTCTGTCGGCGAGCGGCGATCCATCGAAAGCAAGTCAGGGTAAGTCGAGATGAGGGAAGCGAGAAACCCGAAAAAATCATTCATATTTCATGCGGTATGGCCAGCCAACCTTCGGCGACTCACACAGACGCGAGAAAGGCCGATTCAGAATATTTCGGTCCGTCTAGCTCTTGCTAGGGGAGAGAGGGCTCAGGCCAAACATGAATCGAGTTCGAGTTTGTGTGCTGCGTTGGGTACCATCACCATCAATACGGAACACCACCAGGCACCGATTGGTGCTGGTCAGTTTTATTCCACAAGGTTCCGTGTGGTTCTGTCTGAACCGTATGATGGAACAAAAAGTTAAAGACTTCAGCCTGGAGATTTTCTTTTTTGTTGCTATCACAAGAATCAACGACGAGGGGAAAGGAAATGAAATTCGCGATATGCTGTCTCTGAGGTTTTTTTTCCCTTCTATTTGCTTTAAAGATTTCCAGCTAAGCGATTTGTTTTATGTTTCATTGAAGCGGCCAAATGAAGACCGACAAATGCACATAGTGCATTGCGGAATAACCCCTTTTAGAAGTTGGCTCACGAATAACGAAATGGACGGTACACCTATCTTAATACAAATTACCTACATGTTTCTTGGAAATTAGTAAAATAATCTACTAATTCCTTCGCCATAACTGTTTTGCGCTTCGTTGTTTATGGACAAAATATAAATTCAACATTAGTCATACATTGAGGCGAGAAGTTACATGTAGGTACGTGCTCTGAGATTAGTCAACTGCATTCAATGAGAATAGCATAGATTGGCAAACGTTCTCCTCATGCATCTTTTTTCCATACATATTCAGCAGGGTGGTAGCGAAAAAGGTCTTTCGATAACCATTCTATTTGTAGATTTCAGTTCAATCTGACTCCATTTAGGAGCCTCGAGAAAGCTCACATTTCCGTTTTTTTTACCTTCAAAAATCACCTAACGGGAACAAAACGAAATCATGAAATTTTAGTCACTTTTATCATTTTTGTCATTCCTGTCACTGTTGTGATTTTTGTCGTTTTCGTCATTCTCGTCACACTTGTATTTTTTGCGTTCTAGACATTTTTGTAATTTTTCGTTTTGTATACAACCGGCCTAGTTTGTTGTTAAAAATAAATTTGTATTCCAATTATTTTAAAAATCAGTTAAAAATTACGTTTAACCTTTTCAAGCCGTTCGCAAAATATTCGTTCGTTGTGTTTTATATTTGCTTTATATCTCAACAATCACTCTGCAAAATTTCAATAAACAACGTAGGATAGTTTCTGAGAGTTTGAATGGTGAAAGTACAAAAAGTCCGATTTTCGTAGAATTACTGTATCTCAGACCACACAAACTGAGGGTTCAATGGAAGTTTTGATCGCTATTTTGTACTTTTATTTAAAAAAATCTTGTGCTTAAAGCATTGATTTTTGGCTTTGTTATTTCATTTTTCATTAAAATATGCATTTAATAGACCGATAAACGCATATTTTAGTTATGCTGCCCCTATTCACATATGAGTCCCATGTGTAAAAACTGCAAACCGAGAAAAACGCTTGTAAAGTTTGAAACTTGTTTTCATGAAAACAATCGTATGCATCGTTTGTTGGCAAAACCTATCAATAGTTCGGATAGAAAACACTTCAAAGAATACTTTCGTTTACTTTTGCGCTAATACTAACTAATAATTACGGAGAAATTTCAATAAAACACTCATGTGACTCATATGCGAATAGTGTTAACCCTCGATCAGAGATTATTCGCAAATGAGTCTCTGGTGCTAAAGATCGGCAATTTCTAACATATGTTTTCCATTTGTTTACCATTCTTTTTGATGACGGAAGAAAATTTTCGAAAGATCTTGATTCCAAACTGATTTCAATCAAGGTTTTTTCGTCAAGTGGGATGTGTTTTTCCAAAACTTTGTTTTCATTCGTGTGAAATTGCTTCGAATTTATAAGTCATCATCACCATTTAATTCCATGCGTGTTATGGATACGTGGATAATATCGACCAAAAGTCTGCTGGATTCAAGACAAAGAAGGAGATTTCTTCCGGGAAAATCTTCCTGGGTAATAAACGAAAACAGTGGTATTGATATTGTTGTGCATATAGAAAAAAGTAATGAAAAAAGTTTGTTATTTTGTTACCGAAACAACACTTCAAGTACCACCTACCGATCACACATTAGATCGTCGAAATCTCCCACGAAGGATCCATCCTGACCGAAGACTGATCTAATGAGCGTTGTTCATCGGTTGATTTTTGTCGAAAAAATAATTTTGGTAGAATTAACCTGTTACTTATTAATGTTTTTTGTGGCTATGAGCCAGATTTCTTCGGAATCATTTAGCTACTTTACAATCAATTTTTATGTAAATTAATGTTTTAAGCATTAAATAATTGATTTACTTCATTTTCTATCTATCCTTTCCTTTAATTGTAAGCTCTGGCGCTGAATTTTGGTCATGGGACTCATATGCGAATATTTTTCACATGGGACACATCAGGGGTCATATTTTTTCGAAATTTTGGGAACAAACTTCGAACAAAAACTTGTTTTATTGGTAAAAAGTACATTTCTGTCGATCAACACGGGTTTTACCCGGGACGTTCGACGAACACAAACTTGTTGGAGTTCACTTCATTCTGCATTCGCACTATGGTATGTGTCAGTGATCAGTGTATACTGATCTTAAGGCTGCCTTTGATCGTATTGACCATCGTTTGCTCCTCGCAAAACTACGACATCTCGGACTCGAAGAAGGACTCATTCTCTGGTTTGAATCATTCTTGACGAATCGTTCTCTTACTGTCCGTCTCGGAAATGCCGAGTCCCATGTGTTCCAGAATAACTCAGGAGTACCACAAGGAAGCAACATCGGACCTCTTCTATTCTGCACCTACTACAACGACATAACATACGCTCTTCCGTCGGGGTGCAGAATGTTGTATGCTGATGACCTGAAAATTTTTCGGAAAATCGAAAGCTACAGCGACTGCTTAGAATTGCAGCAAATGTTGAGTAAATTTCTTAAGTGGTGTAATTTGAATTGCTTAACCGTCAGTGTGGCGAAATGTAACGTGATAAGCTTTACACGGAAAAGGAATCCTCTGACTTGGAATTACACTCTTCATGATACCGCACTTGAACGAGTTTCCGTTCTGAAGGACTTGGGTGTGCTTCTGGATTCCATAATAACTTTTGAAAACCAATTGAATCATGTTGTAGCAAAAGCAAACAGAAATTTGGGATTTATGCTGCGAACCACCAAGGAATTCACAAATCTACGTTGCCTACGAACTCTTTATTGTTCTTTAGTGCGCTCGCACCTTGAATCAGCGGCTGTCGTCTGGTGCCCCAGCCACGATACCTGGATCAGGAGAATCGAATCCGTGCAATCGAAATTTACCCGCTCAGTACTTCGAATTTACCCCTGGCCAGTTTTGGGAGAATCTCCCACGTACCTGCAACGATGTTCCTGGTTTAAACTGGACTGCCTCGCTGACCGACGTGAATTCCTGAAGGCGGCGTTTGTTGGAAAGTTGCTGCTCGGTGCTATCGATGCACCAAACATCCTTGAAAGAATTGATTTCAACGTGGTACCTAGACAACTGAGAACGCGAGAATTTCTTCGGCTTGGTTTTCATCGAACGGTTTATGGTCAGAACGAGCCTATTCGTGCCATGTGTGCAGTATTCAATGATGTATATAGTGAATTTGATTTTAATTTGTCCAGTGATACATTTGTGAACCGCTTACGAGCTACAATGCTAAGTTAATTTTTGTTTTGTACAGCGTTTTTAAGTTAGCTTCTATTTTGTTAATCCATTAGTGCTAGTTTTGTCTCCTGATAACTGTTATATCGTTTATGTAATCTTCTTAGATGTGTTTTTTGCCTAGTGCTTTTCCCATCACATCCATTTAGACTTTCGGTCCGATGGATTAAATAAATAAACAATAAACAACAATAAACAATAAATTGGAGCACAAAGAAGCGTTTACCATCGATAACTCAAAAACGATGAAAATGCACATGGGACTCATATGCGAATAGGGGAGTATGTACCATTAAGTTGAAACTGGTTCGACGAGGAGCGTAGGAGGGTGATGGACGAAGAGAACGACGCGCGGGCGGCAGTAATGACAAAAAGTACTTTTCGAAAAGTGGAGCGAAGGAGGCAGCGAGTCCGAATTTTCTAGGTGAAAAAGCGCCACCTGAAGGAGGAGGAGCTCGAAGAGCTGGAGCAGCTGCATCGTTCCCAAGAAACACGAAAGTTCTATCAAAAACTCAACGCATCCCGCAAAGGCTTCGTGCCGGAAGCCGAAATGTGCCGGAATAAGGACAGAGGCATCCTGACGGATAATCATGAGGTGATCAAGAAGTGGCAGCGGCACTTCGATGAACATATGCTTCATCTACAGAACGAAATAACGATGCGTGTCGTGCATTTCTTCGTCTGTCGGCTTCGCTCTCTGACCAAATCACCACCCACCGTACCTACTCGGAGAGCAAACAAACACGTTTTGCTTGTGGTTCTAGAAATTCAGGAATGATTTTACGTTTATAATTTTCACATTTGTGTGAAATCTCACAGCGTAAATTGTTGCACCTCACTAGAATGTTAATTAAATTCCCTTTTCAATGGATATAGTTTTGATTGCTTCAAACGGCGAGAAAGCACTGAAAATCCGGGTACAACCTGACGGAGGACCACAAAAACAGATGAAATTTCAATTAGTGAAAAAATCGCGCAAAGTAGCCAACTTTGAAAAATTCCAGTAAATTCAATTTTTGTTGCATTGAAAATCTAAAGACAGCAAAATGTTAGAATTTCAATAAAGTTTGTAGGGGAGATGAGGGCATAACGAGCACCCAGGGCATAATGAGCACTCCTTTTTTCTACATAAGTACGTATTTTCTTAAACAAATTTTCATAAGGACTTGTTTCGTACTACCCATAGTATTAATTTTTCACCAAAAAAGAAATATCCTTTTCATCTGTACAGAAATATTAAATAATAACCAGCTAGGTTCTCAAGTGACGAAAATATTATAATTTTTGAGCACCACCAAATAAGCTTTTATGACCTTTAAATCATCTTGATCTGAAATGTACGCACTGCAACATGATCTACACATTGTTTCTCAATATTCAACATCATAAAATTTTTGATTTTTCACTTCAATCAATTTTAAAACGCTTTTTTACTTTAATTTGTTCACAAGAGGCGAATAGAGCACTATCAATGAAGGCATAATGAGCATTTTCTGCCGGGAAATCTAGCAGCAAATTCAACTCGATGAAGTCAACTGAATAATAGAGCTACAGCTTGACTTGTTTCGTCTGTTGATTTGGCCTATTGGTAAGGTGTTGGAGAGGTAATCAGTAGACTCGAGTTCGATTCCTGTTTGAGGGGATTTTTTTTTGCACATACCATTCATGATTGATTTTTTTTATTGTTACATTATACGGCTAGTAGCATCATCCGTCAAACAAAACACCAGAAACACTATGTATGAGCATGTGTTAATTCTTTGAATTCTACAAACAGACCTAGTTTATTTTGTTATTGCTTTGTTTGATGAATCTACGCCTCACCGTTTAGTGCAATCATGATCATGAATGATAAATGAAAAAAAAAATCACCTCGACCAGAAATTGAACTCGAGCCTACTGATTACCACTCCGACATCTTACCAATAGGCCAAATCGTCAGACGATACACGTCAAGCTGTAGCTCTTTTACTCAGTTGACTTCATCGAGTTGAATTCGCTTTTAAAATCCCCGGCAGAAAACGCTCATTATGCCTTCATAAATGGTGCTCATACTGCCTCGGGGGGTTTCTCATTATGCCTCTACAGTGACTGGTTTTAAGCTTTCGGCAAAAATTTTTAAAATGCCTTTTTAAACGTTTTTATCTACTTTTTCAAGTTTCATCCATTTAGGCCATAGACTATTTGAGTGTCTGAACACGAAACAATGATGTAATTTACATATTACAGCTGTTCTCTATGGTTAAATAAGCGTTTTCCTTAAGGTGGCCATTATGCCCCCATCTCCCCTAGTCATATTTTTTAAAATACTCTACCATCGCTCCAAACAGTATTTACTAGCAATCGAATGAAAAGTAGGTTTTTCAGACCACTTTTTTGAAGTTTTTGTGACCATTTCATTAAAAAAAAATTAAAAAAATATTTCTTTGTTCCATGATGTAGACATGAACTTCAGCTTTCATATGTATAAGGCAAATATTTTTTTGGACGTGTAATATATGAACTACAACAGTTTTCCTGAGGCATATTTTTTCGGGTTTTTTTCTTTCATGCTGAATAACGAGAAAACTAGAAGCTTAAGCTATATATAATGTTCTAAACATATTTTACTGACATTACAAGCTTTTTAGTGATATAAGTTTTATTGTAATCGGTTAGATATAAAGAGAGTTATGACGATTTTAGCTTGGGGTGTCAAAATGACACTCCTAGTGCTGATTAGGGTAATGAAATCTAATGCGGATGAGGGTTAACACGTCAAAGACGAAGCATATGCTGGCCTGCAGAGATCGACTGAACCCGCTTGTCCAGTAATTAATAACAAGGTCACGATCGACGGTGACGAGCTGGAGATAGTCGAAGACTTTGTCTATATCGACTCGACTCACTGCTGACCGCAGACAATGATAGCAGCCGTGAGATCCGGCGGCAAATGATCAGCGAAAGTCGTGCCTACTATGTACTCCACAAGCAACGACGGTCAAGAAGACTTAGCCCGCGCACGAAGTGTAACCTGTACATGACGTTCATTAGACCGGTTGTCCTCTACGGGCACGAGACGTGGATATTGCTCGAGGAGGACCTGTGTACACTCGGAGTATTCGAGCGACGAGTGTTGAAAATCATTTTTGGCGGCGTGCAGGAGAATGGAGTGTGGAGGCAAAGGACGAACCACGAGCTCGAGCGACTCTACGGCGAACCCAGTATCCAGAAGGCGTCGAAGGCCGGCCGGAAACGCGGGGCAGGGCATGTTGCGAGTATGGCGGACTGTCTTGCAAAACAGGTGTTCGCTTCGAATCCGGTAGGAACGAGACGAGCGAGGGCGCAACGAGCGAGGTGGTTAGACCAAGTGGAGCGTGATCTGGCGAACGTGGGGTGCCCGAGAAATTGGAAAACGGTTGCCATGGACCGAGTGAATTTTAGAAATTATGTTCGTCAAGTTATGTCGTGAGACCGAATATGTATATAAATAATAAATAATATCCTTTAATAATCCTTTAATATCAGGCGGTTCAAATAACTCGCCATATTTTATACTGTCGCCAATATTTTTTAATTGACTTTTTGTTGTATCTTCTCTTTTCAGATAATATATCAAAAGCAATACAACAAATACGCACATTCTTTGACAATATTCTACGTAATTGCCTTATTGTAAGTAAAAGAAACCGAGTCGTAACAATGCCAATCCAAATTGCCAACGAGAGCAACGCGAGTGCGGGTGCGGGAAACGAGATCAAGGTGAAGATCGCGTACAGCGGCGAGGTGATGATAACCTACATCAACGAGAGCATCAACTACGAGAGCATCTGCCGGGAGATACGGGAGATCTGCCGCTTCCAGCCGGATCAGGTGGGTTAACTACATATACTCTAGTATTATAGTGTTCTTAATTTTAAAAATTTTGGAATAGGTTTGGTTTTGCTTTTAAATTTTGCTATCGTCACGTCCATCTTTCTGACTAATTCAGTTCAGAGATGTTTTTTTATTAAATTTGTTAGTTAGCGAAGTGACAGTCAACTTCGGAAAAACGAAACCTAAACCTTCATTACATTTTTCCCGGAAAAAAGAGTTGATACTAATCGATGACATAACTTTCCATCTAAAAACCATCGTCGTCGTTCCATTCGCTAATTGGTTTATGTTTTTCATTGGTTATTTTCGTTTCTCTCTCTCTATTTTATGTGCGCCATTTCGCCGGAACTTTTTCCGTGTGTCCACCAGGTGTTTACCATGAAATGGGTCGACGAGGAAAACGATCCCTGTACGATCCAATCGGACCTGGAACTGGACGAAGCCATCAGGCTGTACGAGGTCAATCGCGACTCGGAGCTTGTCATACACGGTGAGTACACCACTGGCGGACATTCCAAATGTCAGCAAGAAAAAAAATTGGGAACGTGCTTCAGGGATGACAGAGCGAGGATGTGTGCCATTTCTAATCCTCCGGATTGACCGTCCAGTCAGTTTTCGGAAAGTTGATGATGCCTCCCAGGCTGCCAAAGTCAGAAACTTGGCCAACGTTGTCGTTGATGGGGAGAATAAAATTGTCACCACACAACCACACAGCTCCTCGGCACGGGTCTTGACCGAACAGGGTTTTGGACCGGAATTTAGGGAGTCCCGGAAAAACGAGACGACCGGATGAGGGAGGTTGTGTGTTGTTAGTTTGGCGAAACAGTCTGTCAAACAAATGCCATGAATAATTAACGATGGGTGACACTCGCTCGCTCGCTGCCGTTCGTCGTCGTTCAACTTTTCGGGGAAAATAGTTCAGTTCAGTTTGTTGTTGTTTTAGAGAGTGACAAAGCAACTGAAGCGGGAAACACTGGCAATAGTAGCATTAGTCCTACCCTACTACTATGCTAGTAGCAAGAAGCGAGCAGCATTGCTGTTGTACACCAGCTGGTTTGTACATTTAGGAAACGAGCACTTTTTTTCTGGCCAAGTTGTCTTCAACCAAGAACATCATTTGGGAACGCTTGGCGATAATGGGTTCCAAAACAAAAGAATTTTGCATGATAACAGCTGGGACTTCGGAGAAAGAATAAGTACTTTTTCTATTGTTTATGGTCGAATGCCATTTTACTTAAACTTATTCTAGATTTGAAATTCTGATCTTTGTAAATTTTTGTTTCTGCTTCTAAATTTAAGTTTAAAATGCATAAAAAATAATTAATTTTTTTTTTGCTTTGAATCAATTCTGATTGCTTGCTGTTAACTTTTTCATACAAATCATAAACATTCTCGGAAACGGAACGTTTTTTGAATGCTCTGTTAATAAAAGTTTGTTCTTTAAACAATATCATGATCAGCCGCAAGGAAAACTATAGTCTAAACCAAGATAACTCACAAAAATACCTCCCTCATACTCAGTGAGCTTTTCCGAGGAATCAACCATCATAGAGATTAGTGAGTGAGGAAAACCATATTACACTCGCAAAGTCCAACAGCGGTTATCAAAACTTTCCCGAAGCTTGATGCCGAAATTTGAATCCATGCAAAGTAGTAGCGAGCAGCCGACAACAGCAGCACCAAAAAGAAGCACAACGTTTGGCGTACCTAATATTTCAAAGTTTTAAATACTACTTCCGGCTAATGAAGCCCGATAAACGCTGGAGACCTAGCGAGAGTAAGTCATCCTCCAAATCCTGTTGTGATGCCCGACCTCAGGGAAAAGAAGCAAAAGCTTATTCCACTCCGGGGCCGGATCCGGATTTTCTCATTTGCACTGTGTTGTGTATCGTCGCCGTTGTTGTTGTTTCCGGTGTTGTCCTTTTTTCGAATGGATAGTTAGTTCTTTTCGAGGGTGGAGTAGAAGTGTAGAGATACCCAAATAAAGCTGCTTTAGCCAGTTTCAGCAACTAGGTACTGCCTCTAGTTATCTCTCCGGCTCGGTTCACGTTTTTCACAAACCCACCAGAGCTGAGCTTACAAGTGCTAAAACGGTGTCGACCGAGAAGCTCCTTACGTCGTCCTTAGTCGGATCCGGTTCCCTCTAGTCAATGGAGTAGATAGCCTAGGCGTGGGTGGGTGCGGTGAAAATGATACGGCACACAGTATCTCGGAGCTGGTTAGGAGAGGTTAATCCTTGTTCTTGTTCGGCGTAGAGTTGGCTCAGATTTTGTGGATGATTCCGAACATACAGCTCAACTAGCAAACAGGCAAAAGGGTGGTGGCAATCATCTGAACACCATTGCTGTGGTGGTTGTTATCCATTTTGGGCTGGATGCTTCCAGGGATTTGCGGAATCCGACAAGAGGTCCAGGGGCCAGGTGATGGCGAGAGTTAAACTCGGATCTCATAAAAAAGGTTGACGCCGAGCAGGAGAGCATATGATGGTGTTTTGTAATCCTACTGGGCAGCTGCTTTTGTAGTCATCATCATCATCATCATCATCAGAGTATCAGGTATAGGGAACGTTCCCAAGCAACTAACGTTTTCTGGATGGCGTAGATGGCTTATGATTGTCTCGGTATCTCTTGGGGTTTGGGGCGAAACACCTGGAATAACAGCATTGGAACAATTATAATCTTAGCAGAAATTAACATCAACTGACAGAAAAAAATGACAAAAATTACAAAATTGACAAAAAAGATAAAAATGACAAAAATGATAAAAATGACAAAAATTACAAAAAATTTTGACAAAAATGACAAAAATGACAAAAATGACAAAAATGACAAAAATTACAAAAATGACAAAAATTACAAAAATGACAAATAAGACCAAAAAAAAAACAGAAATAACAGAAAAATAACAAAAATAAAAAAAAAATAATAAACATGAAAAAATAACAAAAAAGACAAAAATGCCAAAATTCACAAAAAATTACAAAAATGACCAAAATGACAAAAATGGCAAAAAGGACAAAAATGACAAAAATGACAAAAATGACAAAAATGACAAAAATGACAAAAATGACAAAAATGACAAAAATGACAAAAATGACAAAAATTACAAAAATTACAAAAATTACAAAAATTACAAAAATGACAAAAATGACAAAAATGACAAAAATGACAAAAATGACAAAAATGACAAAAATGACAAAAATGACCAAAATGACAAAAAATATAAAAATTACAAAAATGATAAAAATGACAAAAATGACAAAAATGACAAAAATGCCAAAAATGACATATTGACAAAATTGACGAAAATGACAAAAATGACAAAAATGACATTAATGACAAAAATGACAAAAATGACAAAAATGACAAAAATGACAAAAATGACAAAAATGACAAAAATGACAAAAATGACAAAAATGACAAAAATGACAAAAATGACAAAAAAGACAAAAAAGACAAAAAAGACAAAAATGACAAAAATGACAAAAATGACAAAAATGACAAAAATGACAAAAATGACAAAAATGACAAAAATGACAAAAATGACAAAAATGACAAAAAATGACAAAAATGACAAAAATGACAAAAATGACAAAAATGACAAAAATGACAAAAATGACAAAAATGACAAAAATGACAAAAATGACAAAAATGACAAAAATGACAAAAATGACAAAAATGACAAAAATGACAAAATGACAAAACGACAAAATGACAAAATGACAAAATGACAAATTGACAAAATGACAAAATGACAAAATGACAAAATGACAAAATGACAAAATGACAAAATGACAAATTGACAAAATGACAAAAATGACAAAATAGACAAAAATGACAAAAATGACAAAAATGACAAAAATGACAAAAATGACAAAAATGACAAAAATGACAAAAATGACAAAAATGACAAAAATGACAAAAATGACAAAAATGACAAAAATGACAAAAATGACAAAAATGACAAAAATGACAAAAATGACAAAAATGACAAAAATGACAAAAATGACAAAAATGACAAAAATGACAAAAATGACAAAAATGACAAAAATGACAAAAATGACAAAAATGACAAAAATGACAAAAATGACAAAAATGACAAAAATGACAAAAATGACAAAAATGACAAAAATGACAAAAATGACAAAAATGACAAAAATGACAAAAATGACAAAAGTGACAAAAATTACAAAAATTACAAAAATGACAAAAATGACAAAAATGACAAAAATGACAAAAATTACAAAAATAAAAATGACAAAAATGACAAAAATGACAAAAATAAAAATGACAAAAATGACAAAAATGACAAAAATGACAAAAATGACAAAAATGACAAAAATGACAAAAATGACAAAAATGACAAAAATGACAAAAATGACAAAAATGACAAAAATGACAAAAATGACAAAAATGACAAAAATGACAAAAATGACAAAAATGACGAAAATGACAAAAATGACAAAAATGACAAAGATGAAAAAATTGAAAAAAATGACAAAAATGACAAAAATGACAAAAATGACAAAAATGACAAAAATGACAAAAATGACAAAAATGACAAAAATGACAAAAATGACAAAAATGACAAAAATTACAAAAATTACAAAAATTACAAAAATGACAAAAATGATAAAATTGACAAAAATTACATAAAATGACAAAAATGACAAAAATGACAAAAATGACAAAATTGACAAAAATGACAAAAATGACAAAAATGACAAAAATGACAAAAATGACAAAGTGACAAAATGACAAAATGACAAAAAATTTCAAATGACGAAAATGACAAAAATGACAAAAGTGACAAAAATGACAAAAATTACAAAAATGACAAGAATATCTGAAAAATGTTGCAGGCCATATTAAGCTCCATTTGTTTGATAAGAGTTTTCGATTTATGTCAAATAAAATGTTAATAAAACCAGCCTCTTTCTTCCCAACTTCGCCCGGAAAAGGGAGGGTCTCACGAAACATGGTCCCATTTCTTGATTTGTTCCCAATTTATGCCAAAAAAAAGCAGGTAAGGGAGCCCTCATGTCCTTTCCATCCCTGTTGGAATTTAGCCGGGGTCTCTGATAATCATATCAATTTTTTCGCACCCCAAAAATCCTCTCAATCCTCAAATTTAGTCCCATTTTGGTTGATGAGTTTTAAGCTTTATAACAAAATTTATATTTTGTCCATTTTTTTTGGTAAATTCTCGGGTTATTCAAAAAAATTGTATGCAAGCCTTCTTTCCTTCTTTTCTATTTCGTCAATCCTATGCTCCTACTGCAAGAAAGGAATGGTTTCAAATAATCATAGAAATATTTCCATCCCATGCCAAATTTGGTTCCATTTGCTTGTTGGTTAGTCGAATTATGCAAAAACATGTAAGAGAGTCTAATTTCCCCTTTCTATGTCTACATTGGATGAAGGGTTGTGTACTTAATATTCATAGAAATATTTCTTGTACTCAAATACACTCAAATTTGATTTCATTTGCTCTAAAGTTTTGCAAAAAATTTCTATTGAAGCCCTCTTTCCCGATTTATATCTCACCGCTGAAAGAAAGGAGGAGCTCTCGTATTCAAATACCCTCCCATGCCAAATTTGGTTCCATTTGCTCGATTAGTTCTCGAGTTATGCAAAAAATTGAATTGAATTGAAAGGAGGGGTACAAAAACCACCATAGAAACATTCCTCGTACTGAAATTCACCCCCTTGCAAAATTTGGTTCCATTTGCATGATTAGTTCTCGAGTTATGAAGACTTGTTACTTTTATTTCCCCCCTTCCAGTTAGAGGGAGGGATTCCATACTATTTTAGGAACATGCTCCGCCCTCAAAAGCTTCCATCTCACTGCCAAGTTTCACGAAAATCGGTTCAGTAGTTTTCGAGTCTATAGAAAACAGACAGACAGACAGAAATTCATTTTTATGTATATAGATACAGAAATTCACCAAAATATTGAAAGGCACGATCTACGCCTTGAAAAATATGGTACACATGCCAACACCATGGAAACATTGAGTAAATTTAATTAAAAATGGCACTTAAGGTCACAATCAAAGTTGTGCAAAATTTTATAAAATCTTTAAAAAAAATTACAAACGCTCTAAAGGCAAGGCGTTTGGCTCTGAATTCTCATACATCTGTGGACTGTTGTACACTATTGTGATGATGATGATGATGGCCCTCCACTATCCCCCGTACATGGGAACTTGGGCTGGATTATCTTGAAAGATATTTTTAATGATGTCTCTTTGACTTTTTGATCTGTTGATTTGCTTGATTTTTCTGAATATTATTCCCGTGCACGTCCATCATTACCTTTTTATTTTTTTCCTTGTATTTTGCTGCTTGTTATATTCAACTTTTGAACAGGGACCATCTGAGAAAAGGGACATTTGAGGGTAAAACCACTTCCCACACACACATGAGTCCATTTTCAGGGTTTTACCGCGCCCCAGATTGCGTTGCTTTTGCTAATTTGTCATGTGCTGCCCAGAGACGTTCAGTTGTTTTAATCATCATCAAGTAGTTTAATTACTAACTTAAACTAGATACACTGCCGGCCAAAAGTGTTGGATCACCCGCTAAAAAACATGCAAATTTTGACGGTTCAGATCTCAGCCGTCTTAGGGGGCTCCTAGGGGGGGGGGGGGGGGGGGGAGGGAGTAAGCTCTAGCGTTACGAATTGTGACATAGGGGATAGGGTATGCTCATCGTTACGTAACGATTTTTTTCCCAAAAAAATTCAGTTTAATGGCAGCTTTTTTGATATCATGCAATTTTTGCTAAATGATAAGCAAACTTAAATCACCTTAAAATTTGTAAGCATTAACAAGATTGAAACTGGTTTGTAACCAATGGATTGGATATAAATGAAATAAAACGTCAAATAAACGTTGGAAAACCGAATATTAGGTACATTTACCCCCAAGAACTCAATCCAATCTTAAGACGGAAATTTTACTATTTTTTCTCAATTGATTTTGATTATTCCGATCAGCTATTTTGATTATTCCGACGAATATTACTAAGTAGAGTATATTTTTCATAACAAGTTATGCTGCTTGAACAAAATAAAGTAAAAAAGGTATATCACCAGTTAACAAGCACAGAGCAACTCGTAGTTGTTACGTAATTTATGGATGCCGCCTTAGGACATATTGCAAATCTTCTGACCTCATTCGAAAGACAATGAGCAATAGCTATTTTTGAGGTATTTTGCAAAGAAATAATGTTTTAGTTTTGTACCTTAAACTTAGCCTAAAGTTAGAACATTTTCAAAAAATGGCACTCAATATTCAAAGCCGATCATCTCGGGATAGAGTAGACCAAATTTAAAAATTTGAGCTGCATTAGAATCCTTATTCTTTACTTCTCAAACCACAATAATAAAAATTTTTGCAAAAAATTTAAGAATGTACTTTTAATTAATAAAATAGACACTTAAGTTATCGTCCAAAAGTTTGGGATCACCCCTTAGTATGGTGTATCGGCCAAAAGTTTGGGATCATTCTTTCAAAAACTTGCAAATTTATCTCATTTATATCTTTTTCATCTAGCATCGTATTGCAGATCTGAAGGGGTCATTTGAAAGCTTAGAAATTGTTGTTTTTTCATAAATTCATTCAAAAATTATATTTTAAATTGAAGGAATTCACCTGAAATAATTTTTTTTTGACAGTTCACACTTAGGTTTCTGATTTTTTTGGTTATGACTTTAAAATATAATTTTTGAATGAATTTATAAAAAAACAACAATTCCTAAGCTTCAAAATGAACCCTTCAAATCTGCAATACGATGTTAGATGAGAAAGATATAAATGAGCTAAATTTGCATGTTTTAAAAAGAATGATCCCAAACTTTTGGCCGATTCACCATACTAAGAGGTGATCCCAAACTTTTGGACGATAACTTAGTGTCTATTTTATTGATTAAAAGTACATTCTTAAATTTCTGCACAAATTTTTATTATTGTGTTTCAAGAAGTAAAGAATAAGATTTCTAATGCAACTCAAATTTTAAAATTTTGTCCACACTATCCCGAGATGATCGGCTTTGAATATTGAGTGCGATTTTTTGAAAACGTTCGAACTTTAGGTTGAGTTCAAGGTACAAATTAAAAACATCATTTCTGGTCAAAATACCTCCGAAATAGCTATTGCTCATTGTCTATCAAATGAGATCAGAAAATTTGCAATATGTCCTAAGACGGCTGAGATATGAACGATCAAAATTTGCATGTTTTTGAGTGAGTAATCCCAAACTTTTGGCCGGCAGTGTACTTATATTAGTTTTCACAAACGCCAAACATTTATTTTTAAAACTAGTCAAGTTTTCTTCTCTCTTAATTTCCATTTGTTAAGTGTTGTACAATTTTATTCCTCGGTAGAACAGTGAATTCTGTGAAGACGCTAACCAAAATGATGCAGCTCTTATTTCACTGGCAAAACGAGTTCCGAATTTTTTGGCAATTTTTCTAGCAGAATAATTGATGTGGCTTTTAAAATTCAATCTTTCATCAATGATGACACCAAGATACTTGATTTCTTTAACTATTTCCAGACGTTCACCATCGGTACATATATTGATAATATCACAGTTTAAAGGCTTGTTGGAGACGATCACACATTTCGTTTTCGAGACATTAGTTTCAACATTTTAAAATCCAGCCATTTGCTTAAGGGGGGAGGTAGGGTCTAACACTTTTAAAAAATCGATTTTTTTATTTTTTTATTTTCTTATTGTAAAACATTTCAAGAATGTTGTGTCAAATTTTCAAGTCAATTGAAGTAAAACTGTAGAAATTATAGGCCTTTATCTCCTCCTATCTAATACTGCGAGAAAGCATGAGCAGAAACTTCAAACGCGTTTTTCTCGAAAGCACATTTTTAAAGTCCGTGGACATCGTCATTTGAAAACTACTTATCCGATTCTTTTCAAATTTGGAACATATTTTCTACATATAAAATACCAGACCCCAACGTTTTTCTTTTTTGTTTTTTTTTTTACTTTGGGGAGATTTTACAGGTGAAAAATGGCGGATTTTTTCGTGAAAAATTGTAGTTTTTACTTCAAACAGCCACAAAAATTTCATAAATTTTTTTTTAAGTTAAACAAAAACGTTGGGGTCCAGAAAAACATCTATTCAAAATATTTTGCTCTGATTTTTTGACTTCAGATGATTCCGTGCTGAGATACAGTGTCCACCGCAAATCCTGTTTTCTAAAAGGCATCCTCAAAAGTGCTCCGTCACCGGCTCATTTTTCAATATTTTTCTACGAAAAAATTACTAAATGTTCTTTTAACAATGCTTTGTATAATGCAAAAAAATTGAATACATTTGTTTGAACGATAGCTCTAGAAAAAAATCGTGAAAATCGTGTTTTTTTTTATACCCGTTAGACCCTACCCCCCCCTTAAGTTGCTAAGATCGCAGTTCAGTTTTTCAATAGCAACATCAACATTATCACACGCAATAAATTTCACAGTATAGTCAGCAAATAAATTGATATTACAGTGTTTAAGAATTCTTTTCATGTCGTTTATGTATAAAATAAAAAGCAAAGGTCCCAAAACGCTTCCCTGGGGTACACAGACCTTGGTTTCTTTGGTATTAGATATCACAGAAGCGTATTTTGTGCATTGATATCGACATTTAGATACGATTGAAACCAATTGAGAGCTGTTTCCTTTTTACCATATTTTCGCAGAGTTTTTATCAGATTTGTGCGTGAAATCGTTTCAAATGCTCGTTTCAAATCAAAGAATACTGCTATAAGTTTCTGGTTTTTTCCATCTTTCCTTTCCATTTTGCCAATACTAAGTTTAGAGTGGTTTCACAAGAGTGGTATTTGCAATAACCACTTTGTTCTGGGACAAGCAATTTGTTAATATCAATATAGTCAAGCAATTGGTCTTTCACTGCTATCTCCAAAACTTTCTCGTACACCGGTAGCATGTTTATTGTACGAAACTCCTCTGCTTTCGATGTTCCATTAACTTTCTCTATTGGAACAACCATAGATTTTTTCCAAGAGTGGAGAACAATTCCAGTCAACAGTGATTCATTTATGAGATTCCAAAGATTTTCGCCACGGTACGGTATTTCAAACTGAGTTTTTTGATTTTTTTTCAAAAACTTTATTTTAAAACTTTTATTTTTTGAAGAATATAATTTAAAATTGGCACAAGGGGCGTTGTGTTCGTAGATTTATAAAAAGGTGAGCAGGGTGAGGGTTGAACTACTGACTTATTACTCATAGATTCAATCTAGAATTCAACCTAATAACCCCTTGAATTAAATTTAACTGTAGGGTAACCATACGTACTCTTTTAAGAGTACATGTACTCTTTTTCGATCGGAAAATGGGCGTACTCTTTTCTTAATGAAATTTTACCAAATGTACTCTTTTTTGGTTAAAAGACATTTGATCAGAAAAACCAACATATTTCTTCCATTTTATGAAGTTGTGTAACATCTTATGCAAAAACAACGATAGGAATACAGCTTACAACAAATCATTTTAACATTTTGTTTTTTAAAACAAGCATTTTTAGTCGTTATAAGTATTTGATTAAATGAAAATATTTCGAGACACCTTAGATAGCCCGAAATATGTACAGTAGAACCACGTAGAACCTCGCTTATCTGAGCACGTTATCCGTGCCACCATTTTTATCCAAAATCCATGTAAAAATGTGCTTTTTCATCGCGATATATTGTTACATTGAACATTAAGCAATTACATTAAAGTTTTTGGCAAGATTAAAATCTAAATTTGCCAGACACGTCGATGAAATATTTAGAAAAATAAAATCCATAGAAGAACCGAGTTATGCGCCTGGATGATATACAATAACAGTGCAAAAAAGTTTGTCAATGTAATTCGTTTAATCCAAGGTTTCACTCATCCAAGGTGGTCCTGCTCTCAACTACTTCAGATAAGCGTGGTTCTACTGTACATCCTTTTGCATACCATTCGGGCGCAAAGCTCGATAGATATACGGAACTTGCGTCAACCTGATGGCTGATGAGGTTCTACTGTTTAACGTTCCTCCTGACTATTTGGATAAATGATCTTAATGTACTCTTTTTGATGTCGCGGGTATAGTAACCCTATTTAACTAAGATTTTTCAACTACCCTTTTAAATGCCTATCTTGTGGGATCTGCCTAAATTGATGATGTGTAGACAAATTCTAATCTTTCTTCTTCTAAAATAGACAAAATCTCGATTATTCATCATCTACAATCACAGTCATCAGCCATAAAAACGGTGTCACACATTTCCGCGGCACATATCTGGTTTATTTCGACAACCTTCTTTCGAATGGAATCCACCATATCTGGTGAAGTGATGCAGTTTTTTTTATAGCTAGATTAAATTTTTTTAACGCACTTTCTTATCAGTTCGGGTTTGGTTGTAAGTTTTCTTGGGTTCAGTTTTCGTTTTCGCTGCTACTGCTGCTACCGATAAAATTTTACCTTCAAAATCTTCCGACAGAAAGAAAGAAATTCGACTGCCCGGTACAGTTTCGTTCGGACTTTTATTCGACGACCGGTGTGATTTTCTGGCTGGTTTATCGAAGAATCGAAATATTAGAGTGTTGGACTTTGTATTCCGAATTCTTGGACTTTTGGTTCCAAAAATCATCAAAAAAGGGGAAAGCAATCGTGGAAAAATGAAAACGTTTGAAGAAACTCATTCAAAGTGAGAAAAAAACTCGCCAACTGGAAACAAACCTCCCATAAATTAAGTGAATATTCATACAGCTAGCATCAAATAATCAGAATAAAACTTGAGGCGCAAATGAAAAATGTATGATTAATAAGTACGGGAAAAATGTGTTGAAACGCTTTTCTCGTCCCGGTCTTCGTCGTCGGGCAGTGAATAAAATAAGTGAATGAAAACGAAAAAAAAATTAAAACAACAAACCGGGCAACAGAAAAACATAAACCCGCAGCAGCTGAGATAAATTAGTGGTTAGTAGCCGGCCACCGAAAGTGGGTTTCCTCCGATGGGTGGATTAAAATACCTTAGCGTATTGTGGCCTCCAGAAGGCGTCGTCGTCGTCGTCGTTTTGGTCCTGTTTCTGAGGCAGGACGTCGGTGTATGGAAATGAAGTTTGTTCTTATCCTGGCGGCGAGCAGCAAATATTAGAACTTTTCGGATGTGGGCGTGTTTTTTTTTCCTCTTCTGGAAGACCGTCGAGCATATCTCTTGTTTTGTGGATTTTTGTTTTTTTTTTGTTCCAACCTGCTCGGTCGAGTTTTTCGCGACGTCCGTCGACAGTCGTCGACGCTTTTAATATAATTTTTTTTTCGCGACCGGACAGTGCGGTGTCGGCGAGAGTATATAGATAAAGTTTTGATAATTGCAGAATATGACAGACAAATGGATGGTGGTGCGGTTTTCGGACTTGTGTAGGTATCCCCGAGTTTCGGTGTGCTTTCCAGGGGAATTTATTGCAGCGCAGATGCTGTTTTTAAATGAACTTTTTTAACTGTGTGCCTAAGCTTAATAAATACATTCATAAAAAAGTCCAGACACTGAATAACTGAAAGAGTGATTGGTTATAGTTTTTTGGTAAAGCTTCTCAAACGGCGTTTGATAGCAGAAAATTTTATTCCATTCCAACCAAGAGATAGTAGGAGGTAAAATCCTTCTGAGGATTCACACCAATCGATGAAAGTCAAATCAAGAGCTGTTCCGAATTGTTAACAGATACTTGATATGGTAATTTGCGCCACTCCCAGCTGTTCTTCTATCTGCTATCGTTCCTTGGTTGGGGATTGGGAAAAGAGCGGCAGCTGTTGAATTTTTATTGATTTCGGATTGCGGCGTAACAGTAAAACGCGAGCTCTTGATTGGGGATTTTTTTCTTTCCGTATTCCGCGACTAAGATGAACTTGTCAATTTTTGTTTTTTTCTTATTTCAATAACTGCAACTTCGAATGGATGGGAAACTGAATATTTGCTGTTCATTTTTAAACATACCATCGACCTATCGATTTAAAAAAAAAGTTACGTTTATAAACCAATCGCATAGAAAATGGATTCTATTTGAGTCTTACCTTAAGCTGCAATTTTAATCCAAATTTAGAGTTTCGAATAAGATTTTTTTTTTAATTTTGGATATTTTTTTATATGGAGATTTCTTTTTATATAGATTTTTTTTTGAAGATTTTTTTATTTTGGAGATTTTTTTTTTAAATTTTGGAGATTTTTTTTTTAAGATTGTTTTTAGTTTTGAAGTTTTTTTTTTATTTTTTAGTTTTTTTTTATTTTATAGATTTTTTTCATGAAAGTTCAAGTTCAAGTTGGAACAAGAAATTTGAAATTTGCCACATGATTCTTGAAGTTTGTTTTTAATTTTAACTTATAGTCTGGAACTTTAAAGTTTAATATTAAAACTTCAAAATTGAAACTCGAACCGTTGAACACGAAGTTTGAAATTAGCACACGGAGGTTTGAATTTGGAAAACGGAACTTATAACTCGGAACTCTCAACAATTTTTATTGGATATTGCAAATTGGAATGATAAAATTCACCAAATAAAGCTTGCAATTTAGAATGTAGAAATTTGAATCTGTTGTTTTTACAATAAGAGTGTTTTCGACTTTCGATCAAATGGGCCAAACCCTCTCGAGAGTAGGAGAGTTCTTCTGTTCCAGGAGATCTCGAAAACAAAAGGCTTTGTGACTAAGGGAACCTAGAAATGCAATGAAAAGCAATGCAATGCACAAGCACAAAACAAGCAATGCACAAAAATGAGAAAAAAATGCATTCTTTTAAAATTTCGCCACAGTTTATTTCTTTTTTTGGGTTTTCTTATGATTGTTTTTTTTTATTTTTTAAAATTTTTATTTTATTTTTGAAATGAAGAGTTGTTAATCACCGTAAATTTATTTTATTGAAATAATTTTATCGGTTATATCGGTGAAATTTTATATTCTTTGAGAAAGAATAATTAAGAATTGAAAGATTATAGACGGATAGAAGGTTAGAATAAGGTGAAAGATGTTAGAAATAAGCGGAAGGGTAATTTTAGTTTGAAAAACTTTTTACATTTCACAATCATCACATCTCATCGTTTTGTTCCTAACTGTTATTTTATTTTTAATTTTTTTTAATTATTTTTTTTATCCCAAATTTAAAAAAAAAAGTTTTTTAAATATTTTTTTAATTGTTTAGTATTTTGATGATGGGAGATTTTTTCTATTTTGGAGATGAGAGACTTTTTATGCATTGGATATGGGAGATTTTTTTTTTGTATTTTGAAGATGAACAATATTTTTAATTTTGAAGATTTTTTTTTTAATTTTAGATGATATAAATTTTGTAAAACAATTTTTTGAAATTATTTAAGTGTTGGAAATTTTTAATTTTTTGGAAAAATCCTTTTTGTATTTTGGGGATGGGAGATTTTTTGTATTTTGGAAAATTTTTATGTATTCGAGATGGGAGTTTTTTTTTGTATTTTGGAGATGAACAATATTTCTTAATTTTGAAGATTTTTTTGTATTCAAGTTTTTTTTGTAGATACTTTCAAATTGAAAAAAAATGAAATTTTGATTTTTTTGGAATTATTTTTTGAGTTTTTTTATTTTGTAATTTTTTTTATGTTGGGGTTTTTCGTTTGATTTTGAGGATTTTTTTTATTTTGGATTTTTTTAAGTTTTGGATATTTATTAAATTTCGAAGATTTTTTTATTTGGATTTTTTTTATATTGGAGATTTTTTTCTTATCTTAGATTTTTTTCTTATCTTAGATTTTTTTCTTATCTTAGATTTTTTCCTTATCTTAGATTTTTTTCTCATCAATATTTTCGTTTATTTTGGACTATTTTTTACTTTCGAATTTTACTTCATTTTTATAGATTTTGTTTTTATTTTGGTATTTTTTTTTTGTCTACGATTCTTTTAAAATTTTGTTTGTATTTTGATGATGGGAGATTTTTTCTTGGAGATGTTAGATTTTTTATATATTTGATATGGGAGCTTTTTTTTATTTTGGAGATAAAAAATATTTTTAATTTTGAAGATTTTTTTTTTATTTTAGATGTTTTACAAATTTTGAAAATTTTTTTTTAAATATTTTAGATTTTAATTTTTTTGGAAATGATTCGTTTTTGTATTTTAGTGATTTGATTGTATTCTGGAGATGAGAGTTTTTTGTTTATTGGATATGGGAGTTTTTTTTTTGTATTTTGGAGATGAACAATATTTTTCAATGTTGAAGTTTTAATTATGGTTTTCTTTTGTATTATAGTTTTCAATTTTTTTTTTTTTTTTTTTTTTTTTTTTTTTTTTTTTTTTTTTTTTTATTTAGGACCTTTTTTGTCATTCGGGTCCGATTGATTTCAGAATATTACAACATATTTTTACATTTTTTCGTACAGATGAATTGATTTTAAAAACTGTATCACTTTCGCCGCCATTTCTTCATTATCAGCTAATGCTTCTCTAACATTTCCCGGGACTCCATGGTTTCTCCGTTCCTCATCCAATTCAGGGCAGAGTGCAATCACATGCTTCACCGTCATGACTGCATTGCACCTAGGGCACAAGGGGCGATCGATTCTGTCTAGCAGGTAGGCATGCGTCAGCTGTGTGTGTCCAATTCGTAATCTAGCTAGGATAACGTCATCTTTCCGGTTGCCCAAGAACGCTGATTTGAATGGCAAAACCGTATTTTTAACCTCGCGTAATTTGTTGTCGAGGCTTCTGTACCACTGCGCCTGCCATTGGTCTGTAATGGCTGTTTTAACAATTTTTCGGACTTCTTTGAAGTCTACAATTTGCTGTAAGTCTTCAGGTGATTCTAAGGCACGTTTTGCTTCAAGATCAGCCTTTTCGTTTCCTGGAATTCCTATGTGGCTAGGAACCCAACAGAGAGCCACTTCCGCCCCCATTTCTACGATCCGATTGTGCAAGTTTTGCATGCAATCTTTCCACCAAGAGTTGATCTTGCACTTTTCTAAATTTGTTATTACACTCATCGAGTCAGTGCACAACAGGTACGGTCGAGGTTCTTGTTGGTCGATGATCCATGAAAGCGCCTGTTTTACTGCTTCACTTTCAGCAGCGAAAATGCTGCATATGTTGTTCAGCCTTTTTCGAAACACGAAGTCTCCACTCACTATGCTATAGCCACATTTCGAATCCTGTTTGGAACCATCTGTAAAGATAGTACTATGGATGCGATATCTTGTTTGCCGAAGTTCGTTAAACTGGCGTTTGAGTTCTAAGGAGGTGGCTCCCTCGGCTAATTTACGGTGTAGGGTTTTGTCTACTTGAAATTTTTTTCTTAGCCATGGAGGACATGTAGGGATCTTAAAAACAGCTGTTCTTGGGAGGTGTAGGTCTAAATCGCTCATCATTCTTTGACCACGAATGAGGAAAGAGTTTGCTTGAATCCTGGGTCGTTCCCCCCACCTTTCGTCGGAGCTCAGATCTTCATCACTGTTGCTACTGCTACTAAGTTCGCTCGTACTGTCATTTGTTCTGGCTACGTCGGTTTCAATATTAGACTGCGCTTGACCTACTGCTAATAGACGTGCCGTGTACAGCATAGTTCGCTGGTCAATGAGTGCCTTTAGACTTGGTATTCCAGTTTCGGCTTGGAGACTCGCAATCGGGCTTGTTCTGAACGCTCCTACTATCGTTCTGAGTCCAGCATTATGCACCGTTTCCAGAGATTGTAGAACTTTTCCGTCCATGGATGACAAACTTGGTGCTGCGTATAGAAGTTTCTCCAAAATTGTCGCCCGGTACAGTTTTAGCAAGGTATTCCGATCTCCACCCCAGGTCCTAGCAGCTATGCTCCGGATAAAGAGGATTTTTTGTTGGCAAGCTGCTCGTACTTCTTCGACATGGGCTCGGTATTTTAAATGTTGATCTAGTGTCACTCCTAAACATTTATGGCTGTTTTTCCGCGGCACTCTTATCCCGTTCAACTTTAGGTTGCTTTGATTCGACGATTTTTTGAGTCGAGGCGTACGGTACACGACAGTTGCGCTTTTTTCTGCTGATATCTTGAATCCAGTTATTGATTGCCACGACTCCAGACGGTTTAAAGCATTTTGTAGCTGACCTTCGGTTTGCTTGGCGTCATTGCCTGTTGCAATCAAAATCACGTCGTCGGCGTATATCAGGCACTGGATATTTGGTGGCAAGTCATTTGTGAGTGTATTTATTGCTAATAGAAACATTGTTACGCTAAGTACCGAACCTTGGCACAGGCCGGATTCCATAGTCTTATTGCTTGAGGTTTTCCCGTTGATTGTAACTTGAAATGTCCTATTATATAACATTGCTTCTAGGAAGCGCAACATTTTTCCTCCGATATTATTATTTGCCATTTGCTCCAAGCAAAGCCTACGCCAGGTTGTGTCGTAGGCTTTGCTGACATCCAAGAAAACAACTTGGGCTACCTTGTTTTCATTGAACGCTTTCCGAATGATTTCTTCTAAGGTGCAAAGGTGGTCTGCTGTGCTTCGTCCCTTCCGAAAAGCATATTGGTGCTCGTATAAAAGTCCTTTTGTTTCGAGGAGATGGACCAGGCGGTTATTGACCATCCTTTCAAAAACCTTGCCCATGCAGCTGTTAAGGTAAATTGGGCGATAATTAAGTGGGTTTGATCGTTGTCCTTTCCCTTTGAAGATGGGGACGACTAGAGATTTTGTCCATTCCAACGGGTAAAGTGATTCCTCCCACAAGCGGTTGAATGTTTCCAAGGGCAGGACTTTTCCATCTAAAGGTAGTTGCGAAATCATCGCATAATGGATGTTATCTGGCCCGGGTGAGGAACCTTTAAGTCCTTCCAGGGCTTCGTCGAGTTCGTATGCGCTAAATCGTTGGTTGTGTTGGCCTGTATCTTCGGGTATCAACAGAGGATTTGATTCGATGTGCTGTTTATGGCTAAGGAATTGTTCGTCGTATGTGTGTATGCTGGAGACTTTTTGGAACGCGTCCCCCAACAGTTCACATATTGCTACGGAGTCTGTTTCCGATCTGCCTTCGTAAGAGATCGAGGTGATATCGTTTCTTCTATGTTTTCCTTGAATTTTTCTATAATTTCCCCACATTTCCTTCAATGGCCTTTGTGTCGAAAAATTTCCGGCAAGTTCTTCCCAGCTTTTCCTTTTTGCTTTGATGATGGCCTCTTTAGCTGCGATATTCGAGTTTCGGAAAACCAACTCGAGTTGTTCGTGGTTTGATCTGTTAGACTTTAGCTGTCTTAATGCCTTCCTTCTCTTTTTTACTAGTTCCGCGATTTCTGCGTTCCACCATGGGACGCATTTTTTCCCTCTAACTCCTTTAGTTTTTGGGATGGAAAGTTCAGCTGCATCTAAAATGGATTTGGTTATCATCTCGAGTTGCCGTTCAACATTGTCGTTACGAGAGAAGTTTAGCTGTTCTCGATACTGCTCCCAATTAGCTTCTTCAATTTTCCACCTGGGTCGGCTATCTTGTCTTTCCATATTTCCGGGGAAGATGACACTGGTCGGCAGATGATCACTGCTAAATGCATCTTCAAGTACACTCCACTCAAGTAGTCCAGCTAGATCATTGGAGCAAAGAGCTAAGTCTAGGCATGAAAGACTTCCGTGGCGTTGGTCGACATAGGTAGGCTCCCCGTTGTTCAAAACTACTAAACTGTTTTCCTCCAAAAACTCTGCTATCGCGCTACCTCGCACGCTGACGTGATTCGAGCCCCACAGTGGGTGGTGCGCGTTGAAATCTCCGACGATCAATAGGGGTTTCGGGATCTGGTTAATAAGAGCCGTGAGTTCGGTGCTTACGATTGTGTCTCTCGGTGGCAGATAGACGTTGAGAACGTTGACGTTGAAAGGCATTCCAATTTTTATGGCGACGGCCTCAAAGGAGCTATCAAGTTCAATTTGTTCACTTTCGATGGTTTCTTTGATTGCCACTACAACTCCTCCTGCTGCCCGACTTCCTGAGGAGCGGGGTCGATGGTAGACTCTAAAACCGTTTATGCGCGGGCAGTTTTCTGAGTGGCACATGGTTTCTTGCATACAAATAACTTGCGGTTGATGTTCTAGAATAAGCATATCTAGTTCGGCTTTTTTGGGTCGAAGTCCTTGAACATTCCACGAAATTATGCTTGGTGCGTTCTCGGATGTATTTAAACTGGAAGCACGATGAGTAGGCTGGCAGAGCACGGGTTGAGGAATGACGGCCCCGCTCTCGCTTCCTCGATCGTCTTCCCCTGTGGACAGGGGTGGGGTGGCTACTTTCTCTTCACCGGTCCCCAACCAGTTTCGGTCATTCGTTAGATTTTCTGTAGTTCCATTAGTTCCGTTAGAGTGTCCTATAGCGTTGCGTTGATTGGTGCCATGGATTCGATTTGTTTCGTTAGAGTTTCCTGTTGGGTCGCGTTCGGTCATATCAATTGTTCCAGTGTCGTCAAAAATTCCAAAATCGTGTCCGTTTTCGAGTGCGAGGTCATTTAAAGTCCAATTAGTTTTTTCCTTGCTGGCCATTTTTGGTTTTTGGGGGTCGGCCTCTGCGTTTAACTACAGTTTCAGGTTGCGGTTGACTCTCAAAGACATCTTCAGATTCTGTGGAAAAGCGTAATGGTGTCGAGTTTTTTGAGCTCAGTTTTTGCTTTTTGAGCATTGGAGTTTCTTCAGCCGTAGTCGGCTTTTCTCTAGCAAGGGCTAAGGTTTGCTGCTGTTCGATTTCCATGTCTTGCTCAGATTCACTTTCGGAGATTTCCAGGTCTTCTTCAGCGGTCCTGAGTTTAGCTTTCAGTAGGTGAAATTCTTCAGCAATTTTACGGAGGCCTGCTATTTCCTTTCGAAGGTTCTCGATTTCTTGTTTTTCGTTCAACTGTGGCAATTTTCCTTTGAGTGCAGCATTTTCTTCTGTCAGTTTTGCAATCTGCAAGTCTTTTTCTTGTTCTTTGCGCATGGTATCGAGACGTTTTTGTGCCCCGCAGACGTTGGCGTAAGAATTTTCTGCATTTTTTCGAGCGTACTCTTTTCTTGCCTCTCCAAACGTTATTCCGCTGTCAACCTTGATTTTAATGATCTCCTCTTCTTTCCGATACAGTGGGCAGATTCTTGAAGTCGGTTGATGGTTTCCTTTGCAGTTTTTGCAAAAGGGATCTTCTTGACATTCTTCTTCTTCCTCAAGGTCGTGGGTTTTGGAGCAGTTTCGACACGTTGACTCGCTGTTACATTTGTCCTTGGTATGCCCATAGGAACAACATCGATAACACACCAACGGAGATGGGTAAAATAAACGGGTTCGGCAATTTATTATGCCCACTCTTATTTCTCGTGGAATAACGGTTCCGGTGATGGTGAGAACAACGGTTGGGGTGTTGACTCTGGTCTTGTTTTCCATCCGTGTTATTCGACGGACTTTCAACACACCTTGAGCTGAGAGTTCTTTTTGGAATTCATCTTCAGTTAGATCACTCGCTTCCTTACAGCTTATCACGCATCGACATACGTTTAAGACCGGATGTGGAGTTATCTGAATTTTCGTGCCATCTATCAACTCGTTCATTTGCATCAATTTTGCTGCCAACTTCGAGCTACGCGTTTTAATAACGTACTTCGAACCGCTATTTTCTGTATACGCTGCTTCGATTTTTCCGCAAGACTGGTCGAGTGATTTACTGATAATAAACGGGTTTTTCGGTAACGGGTGCTTTTCGTCAGCTGGGATCAACGACAAAACTATCAATTTTCCGAAAGTTCCCAATCTATCCATGTACTCAGGCATCGTTCTGTCGTTCCTATCGGGGGGATCACCTGTAGTGGTTACCCCTAAAGGGGGGTTTGTTGCAGCCATGATGGCTGCCCAGCGTTGGGGTGTGTTTGTTCGAACTACAATGCGAGAAACTTTTCTTCACACCGGATGCAAAAAATGATGCGATGCGTTCTCACCGTGGTGAGTAACGTCTACCCTTTTACCTCAATTAGCCTCGGCTCACCCAAGGGTTGAAGGTACAAGTGGCCGGATGTGCGTTTCCGCCTTAGCGGGTAACGACTACGCTTTAACCTAAGGAAACTACTTTGGCCAAGCGTTCAAGGTACAACCTAAAGTAGGGACGTTTTACCCTTTTTCCCGTCGAGACTTGCCCAAGACGTCCGAAAGGTACAAGCAAGTTCGGAATATAGATTAAAAGATCTAAGAAGGTGTTCTACCACGCTATCTCCAGCTGTCACTTTGATGGAGGCTCCTGGTGTTTTAGGTGTCGGGTGGGTATTAGCTTCCACTATTCTCCAACAGGTGTCTCACAGGCGTCAAGGAGACACTGCTGATGATGAAGCTTTTCGCTCGCAACTAGACGGCTAAAGCTTAAGCCAAGCAAGCTTGACTTGCACGCAATGTTGCATGTAGCTGCTTTCTAGTTGGCTTATGATCAGCAAAACACTGCAGACTAATAACACTAGCCGGATCAAACAAAATAGTCTTTAATATTGTCTTTAAATCGCACTTTGTAATAAACCTTCACTTTTAACTAACACTTCTTGTTCCGTTGACGGTATCCGGAAAAGATTCAAACGCGACGGAGGCGAATTTCACTCGAAATCTCGTTATCGAAAAAGGCCGATATAACAATATTGTTTCCGATGCCACAGATACGAAACCAATGTTGTTCAATTTTTTAATTTTTTATTATTTTTTGTGTGTTTTGATGATAGAAAATTTTCCATACCTAAGAGACGAAGAATTTTTGTGTTTTGTATTTTGGAGATTTTTTTTATTTTGGATATTAGAGTTTTTTTTTTAAATTTTGAATTTTGGAGATTTTTTTTATTTTGAAGATTTTTTTTTTTAATTTTGGAAATTTTTCTAATTTTGGATTCGTTTTTATTTTGGATAATTTTTATGGGATTTTTTTTTACTTTAGAAATTTTTTTTTATTTTGGTTATTTTTTTTCTATTTTGAAGATTTTTTTTAAATTTTGGAGATTTTATTTTTATTTTGGAGATTCTTTTCAATTTTGGTTTTTTTTTATTTCGAAGATTGTTTTTCTATTCGGAATTTTTTTTATATTGTGATTTTTTGCATATGGCGATTTTTTATATGAAGTTTTCTTTATGTTGGAGATTACTTTTTTTATTTCGGAGTTTTTTTTTAAATTTTGGTGATTTTTTTTAATTTTTGAGATATTTTTTCATTTTGCAGTTTTTTTTATTTTGTAGATTTTTCTTTATTTTGCAGATTTTTTTATTTTGTTTTTTTATTTTGTTGGGGAATTTTTTTTATTGTGTAGTTTTTTTTATAGGGGGATTTTTTTTGTTTATTTTGGATTTTTTTTTTTAAATTTTGGATTTTTTTTTTAAATTTTGGATTTTTTTTTTAAATTTTGGATATTTATTTAATTTTGGAAATTTTTTTAATTTGGATTTTTTTTAATCTTAGATTTTTTCTATGAATATTTTCATTTATTTTGATTTTTGTTTCAAATCTGGAATTTTCCTTCATTTTTAAATATTTTGTTTTTATTGTGGTAGGTTTTTTTTTAAATTTTGTTTTACACATTTAAAAAAAATATTTTTTTGTCAAAATAGCAAGTCTGTTTAATATTGTTTTCAGTTTGTCATATTTTTAAAATGTAATATTTTTATATTGAGTATTTTTTTGTGAGTTCAACAATTCCAAAAATGCCTTAAAATGCCAAAAAATGGCAGGTTTAACAAAACGATGTACTTACCTGAATAAAAGAAACATGATGATTTGCTTTTCATAAATTAATAATAAAAAAAAGTCAAAAATGTAATACATAATAGACACGAAAAAATTAATCAAAAATGGCAATAATCAAGTTGATAAAAGTTTAAGAATATCCAACTTGAAAAAAAAACAATTTTTCTCATTTTTGTCAATATTAGCATAATGTTTTTTTTTGTATTTTGGTAATTTTTTTCATTTCTGTAATTTTTGTGATTGCACATTTTTTTTAAATTGTTGTCATTTTGAAATTTTGGTTATTTTAATTTTTTTTTTAATTTTCATGATAATCATGTTTTTGTCAGGCAGGCAGCATTTTTTATTTTTTTTCATGATTGAGTTTTTTAAATTTTTGTCATAATTGCTTTTTTCATAGTTGTTTTTGTTAATAATTTTCTTTTTTAATTTTGCAGCTTATAATTTTTTTCCCACATTGCAGTTCTCGTGATTTTTTTTTGTCATTTTTGTCAATTTTTGAATAAAATTTTTTATTTGTAATTTTCGTGTTGTGTTTTTGTTTTAACTTTTTTGATCTTTTATCTAGTATGTATCTTTATTTTTTGTATTTTTTTAATTTTTGTTATAGTTTTTTTTTTAATTTTTGGCAGTTTTAAAATTTTTGTGTTTCTGGTTTTTTGTTGATACTTACGGTTTCGAATCCATCGAAATACGTTCCTCCAGCAAAAGAATTCTACTTCTCAACTCGTAGAACCAAAACATGATTCGTTGCTGATGACAGGTGATGATGATAAACGCGGTACAATTATTTACATCATCACACGGTAAAGCGAGACTATTCAAATTAGGTCCGTGGTAACACAATAGTGTTGCCAGGTATACTGGGTAGAAGTTTCATTTTACTCATTGAGAAATGAGTACTTTGCCGGGTAGGGAATGTAAAAAGTGGAAAATGACAAATAGCTTTCGCAAATAAATTGTGCAGTAATGTAATGACTAGACTGACGAAAACTGAGTAAAGATAACCCCATTCTACCACTGAAACCTGCGTTTAATCTTTCATTTAAACATTTTTTATGTTGGTCGGATGTTGTGAATTTTTGTTTTTTTTTTCATTTCTATAACTTTGGTTCTGTTTTTCGATTTGTATCTTTCTTGTTATTGATTAAATGATTTCTTTCTTTGGTTTTTTTGTGGTTTATATAATGTTTATAAACTTATTGTCTTATTTTGTTTTCATTCTACCGATTAAGCTCGTCGTTAAAAAAAAATCGTCATTTTTGCAATCATGACTAAGAATTTTTCGGGTGTTCGACTTTTCTTGCGATTTTGAGATTAATGTTTTGATGTAAATTTTTAGTTTTCTTAATTTTTATTTTTTTTATGTTTTTGATTTTTGCTTGGACGCCATTTTGATAACTAAAGATCTAATATCAAAATCCAAACAGTAGGGATGTTCATGTTGTTTTATATGAATGGTTTGAAAAAAAATACGACGAATTAAAATTGATCACTTTTTGATCCGAACACCCTTGAGTCTTGCTAAAGCTAGGTTGTCCATAATTTCTCCAAAGGAAAGATTTTCTAAAATGTGATGAACAAAATCCACAATTTAAAATAAATTAGTCGTGACCCAGAAATCTGAATTTGAACATTCATTATGCATTCAAAGTTGATGTTTGTGATAATTTTTAAAAATGTCTCAAAATTGATCGTTGAATTGCATCATTTTTCTATCAAAACATCTCGAACATAGACATCTGTTTCGCTTTTTTCTAAATTGACATCAAAATAGGAGGCAGCCTGGGAATTGCATAACTGATTTGAAAATGTTCCGTATTTTATTTTAATAGAAGAAAAAAAAACTCTCATAAAGTGCGAAGTACCTCGCCCCTGGTCTGCAGTAAGCAGTCCTCCATTTGCATGGAAAACGAATTTAACGGTAGGATTTGTATGTGTCCCCGCCATGTACGTATGTGTATCTGTGTAGGTGTGTGTGTTCGTGATTGCGCGAGGCTATCCATTTGCATTTCCCGCGCTTTTCGCTGCCGAAAAGGTAATGCGACAATGTCAACTATCAGGCTTACGATTTGTAGGTACGTAGCACACCATTCCGAGTCAGCATCCCAAAAGGAGGAAAAGCGCTAATGTTTATTCATTGGAAATCATTTGTCGCTGTTCGATGGATGACTTTTCTTGCTTTTTACAACTTCCCGGCTGGCTGTAAATGGGACGATTGTCATGAGATGGGGATTTTCCCTGAAGGTTCTTTCGCAAAATTGACAAATTTGAAACGGTTCTCGTCTCGTTTTGCGGAATGTCACTTATCTCTGGCTTTGAAAAATCTGCTTTCTGATACTTTACACCGATAATATTGAACAAATCGTAGGAAAATCCTTCTCTCATATTATCCTCAAGCATAATTGTACGATTTTTTTTTGGAAATTTCCATTATTTTGGAGATGTTTGTTATTTTGTGAATTTATTATGTTTTGGAAATTTGTATTTTGGAGATTGTAGATTTTTTAAAATTTTGGAATTGGAGTTTTTATTTGTTTTGAATTTGGGGTTTTTTTTAGTATTTTGGAAGTCGGATTTTTTTTTTAAATTTTGGAAATGGGAGATTTTATTTTTGAGGTGAGAAATTTTGGAATTTTGATGATGGGTGGTTTTTTCTATTTCGGAGATGAGCAATTTTATTAGGATTGGGTATAAAAGATAATTTTTTTATTTTGGATTATTTTTTTATTTTGGATTATTTTTTTATTTTGATGATTTTTTAATTTTGAAATTTTTTTTTATTTTGTACATTGTTTTGGAGATTTCGTTTTTGTTTTGGAGATTTTTGTGTCATTTTGGAGATTTATTTTTATTTTGTAGATTTTTTATCTTAGAGTTTTTTTTTATTTTAATTTATTTTTATTTTGGAGTTTTTTTTATTTTGAAGTTTTTTTTTTCTATTTTGGATTTTTTTCCGGAGATTTTTTGTTATTTCGGAGATTTTTTTTTTTATTTTGAAGATTTTTTTTTATTTTGGAGATTTTAACTTTATATTGGAGATTTTTTTTATTTCGCAGACTTTTTTAACTTTGGAGGATTTTTTAATCATTTTTGAGTTTTTTTTACTTGGAGATTTTTTTTTAATTTTGGAGATATTTTTCAATATTGAAGATTTTTTTTTATTTTGGAGATTTTTTTTTATTTTTAAAATTTTTTTTTTATTTTGGAGGTTTTTTTTTTTTGAGATTTTTTTTTTAGGACATTTTTGTTTCCTTTGGAGATTATTTTTTATTTTGATGACTTTTTTCATTTGGAGATTTTTCTTGTTTTGGAGATTTTATTTATTTGGTTTTTTTTCTAATTTGAAGAGGTTTTTTTTTATTTTTGAGATTTTTTCGCCTGGAATTTTTTTTTTATTTTAAAGATTTTTTTAATTAGAAGATTTTTTTTCATTTTGGATTTTTTTTTTCGAGATTTTGTTTATCCTTGAGAATTTTTTTAAGGGTTTTAGTTTTTTTATTATTTTGGAGTTTTTTTTTATATTAGAGTTTTTTTCTGTTTTATTTATTTTTATTTTATTTTTTTTTTATTTTATTTTTTTTTATTTTTTTTTTATTTTGAATTTTTTTTTTATTTTGAATTTTTTTTTTATTTTGAAGTTTTTTTTTCTATTTTGGATTTTTTTCCGGAAATTTTTTGTTATTGCGGAGATTTTTTTATTTTGGAGATTTCAACTTTATATTGGAGATTTTTTTTAATTTCGCAGACTTTTTTAATTTTTGGATGATTTTTTGATCATTTTTGAGTTTTTTTTATTTTGAAGTTTTTTTATTTTGGGGATATTTTTCAATATTGAAGATTTTTTTTTATTTTGGAGATTTTTTTCAATATTGAAGATTTTTTTTTTATTTTGGAGATTTTTTTTTATTTTTGAGATTTTTTTTTTATTTTGGAGATTTTTTTTTATTTTTGAGATTTTTTTATTTAGGAGATTTTTGTTTCCTTTGGAGATTTTTTTTTATTTTGGAGATTTTTTTTCATTTGGAGATTTTTCTTATTTTGGAGATTTTATTTATTTGTTTTTTTTTTTTTTAATTTGAAGAGGTTTTTTTTATTTTTGAGATTTTTTTGTTGATTTGTTTACTCTGGATTTTTTTTTAGTTTAGAGATTTTTTTATTTTGAAGATTTTTTTTCATTTTGGAATTTTTTTTTCGAGATTTTGTTTATTCTTGAGAATTTTTTTTAAAGGTTTTAGTTTTTTTTTTATTTTGGAGATTTTTCTAATTTGATGATTTTTTCATGTCAAAATTTTTCTATTTTGACAATTTTTTAGTTTGGATTTTTTTCTTAAGCAGATTTTGTTGTTTTAAGGATATTTTTCGTTTCGATATTTAGTTAAGTGTGAATGTTTTTGTTATTTTAGAGTAACTCTTTCTAGCTTTAAAAAAGTGTGTTTCCTGATACTTCGCTCGCTTTTATTCGAATTTTCTATTAAAAACCAATGCATATCATAAGCAAAGCTGTGTATCATAACTTTCCAAAAGGCGATTACAGGGAGCTGTCATCGTTTAGGACAGGTACATACTTGTCGAATCTGTTGGCAGTAGCCAAAAAAAAACGAGAGATTCCAGTTCCTAGCCAAAAATTTCTCGGAACCCAATCGATTTACGAGCAATCTTCTGATAGGATTAGAATAATTGGTTCACCAGTTCGGTCCACCAGAAGAAGCCAAATGAAAAATGCTGAGGGCGTTTGTCGGTTCCGGAGTGTTTTTTTCCGAGCAAGATTTTCACCTACATGCTTGTGGAAAATGTTTGCCACCCACACAGAAAATGCTCCGCAGCCAGAGGAAGTTGATCCATGGTCCAGTGATTTCTGAAGGTTCCTCCGTTTTTCCCTCTTTGTTTGGATCACTGCCAAGCCATTCGATCCAAACGGAACAGGAGTTGGCTAAATTTCTGGTATAATTTCAATTACCGGTTTGCATCGATCGTCTCCTGCTGCTTCAGGAATTTACACCGCCCTCCTACATCGCGAATTCTGGATTGTAGAAGGATTCCACCTAAAATAAAATATGGACCAGAAATGAAGGCTCAACTCCTCACACTATCATTCGGTGAGATCTATCGCAGAATTTGTGTGCCTCTTTTTTTTTTTACTTTCGACTTGCGCTGAGCTGAGATAGAATAAACGTGATTTTACGGTGCCAGATTTTGTTTTGGCTGCCTCGCTGTCTGTCGTCTGTTGCCGAATCTGGTTTATTGGGTTTGACAGATTCGGTATTATCACGACCCCGGCTGTCGCAGAGTCTGTAGAGGTCGTCACAGATTTTGTTTTTCAGCTTTGGTCCGCCCTAGTTGATGGTTGACAATCTCTTATTTCTGAACTTTAAAAAATGTTTTATTTTTGTTTATTTACCTTATTTTGTTCACCAAACGATTACCTAATCAAACAAGATGACAGCAAATAGTGAAAAACTGGCAGCAAACAAAATTGCTACCAGCGTACATTTTTTTTTTGGTTTTGGACAATTTTTTTTTATTCCAATATTTTTTTTGAGATTTTTTAAAATTTTATTTAATTTTTTAGCTAAGGATTTTGTTTATTCAAATTTATTTTTAATGTGAATGTTTTTTTTTACTTCGGGAATTTCTGGTTTGTTTTGTAAATTTCTTTTTTTGAGATTTTTGGTACTATTGTGGCCATTTCTTTCCTTTTGGAGATTTTGTTTTTAATTTGGAGATTATTTCTAGATTTTTTAAATTTTTATTCAAAATGATTTATTTTTATTTAGAAGAAAATGTAATTTATTTAGTTTTATTTACTGTGGAGATGTTTTTCAAAGATTTTTTTTTATTTTTGTGTTTTTTTTCAATTTAAGATATTTTTGGATTTTTTTTTCTTGTGGATTTTTTTTATATTGGAGTTTTTTCTTGTTTTTTGGTCCTTTTTGATTTTGGGATTTTTTTTTATTATTTTTGTTGTTTTATTACAATTTTTTTTAAATTTATTTTATATTTCGTAGATTGTTTAAATTTTTTTTCAATTTGTTTTTAATTTTTGGATTTATTTTTTTTTAATTGAAGTTTTTTTTACTATACAGGTCGGACTCGATTATCCGGAGTATCGATTTTTTTTCACTCCGGATAATCGAATCTTCCGGATAATCGAATCATAAAAAAATGTTTTTTTTTCAGTCTGAGGACGTTAAATTGTAATTTTTTTGTGCATTATTTATGTAAAATGCAGTGGCGTATAGCCAGAAATCATTTTTATAGGAAAAAGGGGTAAAGTCGTGATAAGAAAAAAAAAACAAATATGTAATATTAAACAATTACTGTTTCACTTTACCTTGAACTGACACATCTCGGAAGTGATTTTTGTTCTCATGCTTCGTTATTCAATGAATAAATTTGTTTTTAAGCTTAAATAAACGAGAAGTTTCCTGACAAGAAATATGAATTTTATTTAACCAAAATGAGAATGTAACAAAAAAGAATATCAAAAGGGGAACATACTGAAATGACACCCTAGCTTAAGTCCCTCTTTTTCTTACTACTTTCACGTTTGTACATTTGATCATACATTGTAAATAAACTAAAATACATTTCAAAATCCACTCATTTTCAACCGAAGATAATCGGTAATTAATTAATTAAACTAGATAATAAATAATGAACCCGTTACTTCCCACGATTTTTTTAAAATATTTGAACAACAAAAAGCTTTTGCAAGGAAAGAGCTTGAACAAAAGTTGTTCCCCATGGCCTTAAAATTGTAATTCGTTGAAAAAAGTTTTTGATTGTTTCAATAGTTGCTAGATTGTTTTTCAATAGTTACTATATCTAAATTTCAAGAAGGCTTATAGACAAGCACAATAAGTACACAATGGATCACTTGTGCTACCATGGGATGTAGAGAGTTAAATACATTGACAACTCTTATTCTTACCCCTTCTGTTCCTAGCTACGTTATTGCTTGACCACATATTTATATTATGTACTAGCTGACCCGGTAAACTTCGTCTTACCATGTTTAACTTGGCGTCTCGCTTTCGTGAACATGTCCTAGTTTTTTACATATCCTTCTTGTCACGCTTAATTCTATCGGAATCAAACCTAAAAATTTAAACTCAATTCTACGGGTCTTCACATAGATTATCAAAACATTACCCTCAATCAATCTTACATGCATCTTACAGGAAAACTTTTAATCTACTTTTCTTTGATTCGGATGCTTTGAATATTGCCGAATGGTGTCAGGTATCAGCTTCCCGTTGAAAATTTGAGTTTTTCAGCACTCAAACTTGGCAAGCCTCATGCAGCATGCTTAAAAAATCCACTCTTTGTAGCTTGTTCCATAAATAACTTTATGTTGATAATATCTATTTTTCATTTATTAAATACCATTTAGTTGATTTCAGAATGGGGGTGCCCAATATTATACCTAACGCAGTACTTTCAATTCCCGAGTTTCTTCGGAGAGGAGATTTTTTACTAACCATTTTCAAGCAGCTTTTCGTTGACTTTTTTCACCCCCGGAAGCAGTGATAATTAAATAATATCCATCTTTTCATCAAAACCATGTCAAAAAAAGGTTCACCGTTTTATTATTAATTTCAGCAAAAAATGCTAATTAAATTCCTTTGAAAATTTACCCAATTAATAAAAAAAAAAACGATCGGTTTTGAAAGGATTCCTCCTTTTGTTTGTTTTTGTTTTATTTTATATATTCATTCAAATTACAGCAATTTTATTTGCATTTTTATCCTAATAGACATATCTGCCAATTGAAACCATTGTTTTTTTAAGATTCTAACTGAAAAGGTTATTTAATTTTTAAAAACCGAAAAGAGCTAATCTGTTAAGGCTAATGATTCCATGAGTTCATTCGTTTTTTCTGGAAGTTTTCATGTAAATATACCTCGAAACCTTTAAAAACATATAAGTGTCTTTCGGCTATCATCACAGTTCAACTTTCATATTCTTTCAAAAAGAAATATTTAAGTAAAGGTACATTTGTCCCATTTATTGATGCAAGTGAAAACACATTGCTGATGCAGATGCGTCAGCGTAAAGACTTTAAAATAAATTTAATACTTTTTTCTGTTTGTCTATTTTATCAACTTTCATTGATATATCTGCAGCTTTTTCCAGAATAAAATAATGCTTGGCACTTCAACTTCGCTGAACACTATTTTACCATAAGACCTTCATTTACATAGACATTTAATAATTTTGAATATCCGCTTCAGATTTAACATTCAGCATACCTTTTCTGATCATTTCGGAGAAATAATTCTTAAAAGGTATATGTTTCATGACAAAAAGGCGCGTTGCCACCGTTGGTTTCACCGTGTGAAATGACAGGAGTTAATATCATTTTCGACACTTTCAGGTCATAATAAAAACTTATCAAAAAAAAAATCTGCTTCTGCTATCAAAAAAATAATGCTTCTGGAATATCAATCACAGAAAAACTTTTCAACAAAAAAGCGGATCTAAAGTCTCTTCTATGTAGCCAAAATATGTTAAACATAAACACACTTTCATGTTAAGTACGTACTTGAATACTGTGTAAACAAATAGGAAGCTGTAAACAGTTTTTCGGTAAATGATTTTAAAAAAAAAAGTTGAATTTATTTAGTCAGATTGTTTAATTGGGCTCAACGGTTTATAGATGAAGAAATAATGCGAACATGTATATATGAATAACGTATAAATTTTTTGTAAATGTTGAACGTTTGCACTTGCTCTAGTCATCCTATATAATCCTTTTTAAAGGACAGACTCTTGTTCAGCTCATATGTCTGTTCATCTTCAATGGATTTTGTTGTTGTTCTGTAAATTTAAAGGCACCCGAAACATTTTCAGTTAAACACATTTTTACATGTTCGAAAAAATTGTATGTAAATCTTCCCACATTCTTTTTTTCAAATGTCCGCAAAGAGTCATACCATAATTTTATATGCATCAGTACTAAGTTCATATTATTCAGACAACAATTTCTGCTGAACTTAAAATAGTTTTTTTTTTAAATCGTTGAAATGGTATTGATTTGATTGGCAAAATATCAAACTGGGCGTCATTCATTACTATGTGCTGTACAAATGATCTAGGAATCAAGAAGAAAAAAACACATCTAGGCTTCATATCGCTACCACATGCATTGAAATTATGCTTGGTTTAGAAATGCGCGCCCAAATATTTCAACTAATCAGTATGCTATGCCATCGTTACCATCCTCTCTCGACGTTTGCTTGCGACGCCTTGGACGACCATGGAGACGAAAAACAAATCGCCCGGCGCCCGAAGTAAAGAAAATCTCCAAAAATGGATGTCATGACTTTAATTTCATTCAAAAAACTACAAATTTGATTATTACGGACAATTGATGCGACTTTCTGTTATTTTTATTCGATATAAACCGATTCGCATGCCTACAGAATATTCTAAAAATAATTTCATTTCAATCGTTTAGGTAATTTCGGAGGAGTAGTACTACAAACACCGTTACAAGAGAATTTTATATAATAGACTAGCAGACCCGGTAAACTTCGTCTTACCGTGTTAAACATGGCGTTCATTTTCCATTTTTTTCATCGCTGATTAATTTTTAAAAAGCATTAAATATTGAATTGTAAATCCTTTCGCTTTTATGAACATGTTCTAGTTTTTTTTTTACTTTTTCTTCCTTTCCGTTCACTCGAAATGTCGCGCTAAATTCTATCGAAATAAAACCTTAGAATTTTAACTCAATTCTACGGTTCTTTAATTAAATCATCAAAACATAACCTCCAATAAATCTAACATGCATCTTACATGAATACTTTTTATATACTTCTCTTTAATTTGGATTTTTTGTAAATCGCCAAATGATCAGGTATCAGGTTCTCGTTGCAATTTCAACTTTTTTCAGCACTCGATGTAATGCCATGCCTCGTGCTTAGAAATTCCACTTTTTGTAACTTGTTCCATGAATAATTGCATGTTGATTATATGTATGTTTCTTTTATTGTATAACATTTAGTTGATTTATTCTGCTTTGTTCAAGTTCACATTAAGGTTTTAATCGAAATAAAAAGTTTCTCATTTTTTGGAATTTATTGCATATGAAACTTTATGGAAATAGAATTTTGAAAATCGGGACATTTTTTGAAGTATTTGCCCAATATTATGCCTAACGCAGCGCTTTCAGCTCCCAAATAGTTTTGGATGGTATATTTTTTGGAGCTGAAGAAATAAAAAAACATGAGAGGAGATTTTTTATTAACCGTTTTCAAACAGTTTTTTGTTCATCATACACACCCTTAGAAGCAGTTTAAATTAGTATCTATATTTTCACCAAAATCATGTTCAAAAAAATTTCACCACATTCCAAACTTATAACCATGACACATTTCAACTTGAAGTGTTCCCAAACAGCACATTTCATGGCATGAAATCTGGTGATTTTTATACTGCAAATTACTTTTTTATTTTAATTTAAGCAAATGATGTTCTTATTCCAAAATTTCCTGAACATTGTTGGTAATGATCTGCGATTTCATTTAAGATTATGTGATATTTTCCAGATTCAATAACATTTAACTGAAAAGCAGATTTTCAAAAATTAAATAGATCGAAAATAAATAATCTGTTCAGGCTACGATGGTTTCATGAGTTCGTTTAAATTTCTGAAAATTTGTTATGTCAACATCACTGAACGCCTAATAAAAATTAGGTGCCTTTTTGATTGTAATTCTTAATTTTAAATAAAGAAACACCGGGGATAGTGCAATTGGATATCACCACAGTTCAAATTTCATATTGTCTTTAAAAAATGAATATTTTCATAACAATATCAGTTATGTTGGCAGAAAGAAATATCTAAATATTTATTTGTCCCATTTATTAGGGCAAGTGAAAACCCATAGCTCTTTTTCAGATGCGTCAGTGAAAAGACTTTAAAAAGAATTCAATATTGGTTTTTGTTTATCTACTTTCATTGATGAATCTGCAGATTCTCTCTGGAATAAATTAATGTTTCGTACTTTAATTTCACTGAAAGCTGTTTAGCCAAAAGACTTTGATTTACCTTGAGTTTATTTAGTCAGATTGTTTATTTGGGGCCAACAATTTAAAAATGAGGAAATAACTTATACATTTTTTTTGTAAATGATGAACGTTTGCACTTGCTCTAGTATACATTCTTAATTGAAAATTATTTCAGAAAATGCATATCCTCACTTTTATTGTTATGGAAAAGTGGTTTATTTTATTGAAAACTCTCACTAAAGCTTGCAAAAATCAAAAAGCTATCTCGTTCGGCCACTAAATACATCAATTCTATTTCATCTATTTTAAAGGACAGGCTCTTGTTCATGAGTTTTTTTAATTTGCATAGATTTTTATGTTGTTTTAAAAATTTTAAAGGCGCTTGAAACATCATCAGTTTAGTACATTTGTGCATGTTCAAAAAATGTTTCCGATCTATTTCCAACAAAAACACCTTATTATTTTTTCTGCTTTTGATATGAATCAAATATCAATACCTTTAAAGCGTATTGGATTACACAATTGTATGTAAATCTTCCCACTTTCAATTTTTCAAACGTCCGCAAAGAGTCATACCCTTATTTCATATGCATCAGTACTAAATTCATATTTTTCAGACAACAATTTCTGCTGAACTTAAAATAGTTTTATTTTTTTAAATCGTTTAAATGGTATTGATTTGATCGGCAAAATATCAATCTGGGCGTCATTCATTACTTTGTGCTGTACAAATGATCTAGGAATCAAGAAGAAAAAACACATCTAGGCTTCATATCGTTACCACATGCATTGAAATTATGCTTGGTTTAGAAATGCGCGCCCAAATATTTCAACAAATTAGTATGCTATGCCATGGTTACCATCCTCTCTCGACGTTTGCTAGCGACGCCTTGGACGTCCATAGAGACGAAAAACAAATCGCCCGGCGCCCGAAGTAAAGAAAATCTCCAAAAAATGGATGTCATGACTTTAATTTCATTCAAAAAACTACAAATTTGATTATTACGGACAATTGATGCGACTTTCTGTTATTTTTATTCGATATAAACCGATTCGCATGCCTACAGAATATTCTAAAAATAATTTCATTTGAATCGTTTGGGTCATTTCGGAGGAGTAGTACTACAAACACCGTTACAAGAGAATTTTATATAATAGATTATAGAGTTGATGAGTTTGATCTTGAACAATACACTGTGGATAACCGAGTTTTAATATAAAGTACAACTACTATACTAGTCTCTGAACCCCACTAACTCCGTACAAAGCTGATAAAAATATTATTTTGTGAATTATAGTACTAAATTATTTAAAAAATCAAAATGAAAATTAAAAAAAAACTTTTTTTTTTCAAATTCCGGATAATCGAGTCTAAAATTCCGGATAATCGAACTCCGGATAATCGAGTCTCCGGATAATCGAGTCTCCGGATAATCGAGTCCGACCTGTATAATGTTTTATTTTTTTTAGCCCTTTTTAATAAAAGAGTCCATGAAATAATTACATTTTAATAAGAATAACACAATGAACACACAATTAAGTCCTATAAAAGTTTTGACCCATCTATTAACCTACTAACTTACTTACTTACTGAATTACTTACTCACTTACATACCTTCTTACTTACTTACTTACTTGCTTACTTGCTTACTTACTTACTTACTTACTTACTTACTTACTTATTTACTTACTTACTTACTTACTTACTTACTTACTTATTTACTTACTTACTTACTTACTTACTTACTTACTTACTTACTTACTTACTTACTTACTTACTTACTTACTTACTTACTTACTTACTTACTTACTTACTTACTTACTTATTTACTTACTTATTTACTTACTTACTTACTTACTTACTTACTTACTTACTTACTTACTTACTAACTTACTTACTTACTTACTTACTTACTTACTTACTTACTTACTTACTTACTTACTTACTTACTTACTTACTTACTTACTTACTTACTTACTTACTTACTTACTTACTTACTTACTTACTGGCTTACTTACTTACTTACTTACTTACTTACTTACTTACTTACTTACTTACTTACTTACTTACTTACTTACTTACTTACTTACTTACTTACTTACTTACTTACTTACTTACTTACTTACTTACTTACTTACCTTATTACTTACTTACTTACTTACTTACTAACTTACTTACTTACTTACTTACTTACTTGAGATTTATTTTATAACTGTGGCCATTTATTTAATTTTTTAAAATTTACATGTTTTTTTCATTTTGGATTTTTTTTTATATTTTAGAGTGTTTTTTTTCCTCTAGAGGTTTTTTGATGAGGCGTATTTTTTATTTTGAAGATTTTTTTTTAATTTGGGATTTTCTTTTATTTTTATTTTCAACATTTATTTTCATTTTACTTGTATTATTTTATTTTCATTTTACTTGTTTTATTTTATTTTGATTTGACTTGTTTTATTTTATTTTCATTTTACTTGTTTTATTTTACTTTTTTTATTTTGTGTTTTAGAGAATTAGAAGATTATTATTTTTCATGTTAGAGGATTAAAAGCTTTTTGTTTACCTTTATTATCTTATTGGTTTTTTTTTCATTTAGTTTTGAATTTTTGGATTTTTTAATAGGTATTCAAATTTTTTTTTCATTGTTGATTTATTTCAATACAATTTCGCAAATTTCTTAAAACATTGTTCATTACGTGTAGGTGATTGATTGAGATTAAAAAAATTGTTGTAAATTCCAAATCTAAAGAAATAACAGCAATTGTTCAAAAATTACTTTTGAAAAATTGATTTTAGCATTTTTTGTATTTTTTCTTCGATATCTCAGTTGTAAAACGAACCATCGGAATTAAATACCATGAGCTGATTCGTTTTAATCTCAAAAATACCAAATTGTGAATACATAAAACAAAAACATTCACGCCTATCTGAGATATTTTGATTTAAATAATTGTTGTTTTAAAACAACGCTATGCGTTAAAGGATAAGTAATTTTTTATTTTAGATTTTTTTTATTTTGATTTTTTTAAATTTTTTTTTATTTTGGAATTTTCTTTATTTTTGATTTTTTTTTTGATTTTTTCTTAAATTTTTTATTTTATTTTTTGAATTGTTTTATTTTCGATTTTTTTTATTTTTTATTATCTTGGATTGTTAGTTTGGTTTTTTTTTAATTTTTTTTTAGTTTGGTTTTTTAAATTTTTTATTTAGGTTTTTTAATTTTTTATTTAGGTTTTTTAATTTTTTATTTTGTTTTTTTTTTATTTTTTATTTTGGTTTTTTTATTTTTTATTTTGGTTTTTTTTATTTTTTATTTTTTATTTTGGTTTTTTTTATTTTTTATTTTTTATTTTGGTTTTTTTTATTTTTTATTTTTTATTTTGGTTGTTTTTATTTTTTATTTTTTATTTTGGTTTTTTTTTATTTTTTATTTTGGTTTTTTTTATTTTTTATTTTGTTTTTTTTTTAAATTTTTATTTGGTTTTTTTTCTGTTTTGTTTTGCTTTTTTTTTAATTTTAATGTTGGTTTTTTTGTTTCTTATTTTGGTTTTTTTCATTTTTTATTTTGGTTTTTTGACCTTTTATTTTTGTTTTTTTAAATTTAGGATTTTTTTTAATTTTTGATTTTGGATTTTCTTAATTTTTTATTTTGGATATTTTTTATTTTTTATTTTGGATTTTTTTTAAATTTTCAATTTTGGATTTTTTCTTAATTTTTTAATTTGGATTTTTTTTAAATTTTTTATTTTGGATTTTTAAATTTTTTATTTTGAATTTTTTTTCTTTGATTTTGGAATTTTTTTTTTTGATTTTTTTTCTTTGATTTTAGATTTTTTTTATTTGGATTTTTTTTATTTTGGTTTTTTTTATTTTGGTTTTTTTGATTTTTTATTTTGGATTTATTTTTATTTTGGATTTTTTTTTATTTTGGTTTTTTTTGTTTTTTATTTTTATTTTGAATTTATTCATTTTTTATTTTTATTTTGAATTTATATTTTTTTTATTTTTATTTTGAATTTATATTTTTTTTATTTTGGATTTTTTTTATTTTTTATTTTGATTTTTTTTTTAATTTTTTATTTTAAATTTTTTTAATTTCTTATTTTGAATTTTTTTAATTTTTTATTTTGGATTTTTTTAATTTTTTATTTTGGATTTTTTTAATTTTTTATTTTGGATTTTTTTAATTTTTTATTTTGGATTTTAAAATTTTTTATTTTGGATTTTTTAAATTTTTTATTTTGAATTTTTTAAATTTTTTATTTTGGATTTTTTTTATTTTTTATTTTGGATTTTTTTGCTACACCTTTCAAAATCGAATAATATTTTCAGAATTTATTCAAATTTTTATTGTTTTTTGGCATTATTATAAATTAAAATATAACATAATTCATATGCAACCGCTATAAAATGAGCGCTGCAGCTGGAGTTTCGAATTGCTACACAAAAATAACTAAAACTAATATTCTGAATCTTGATTTGTGCTAAAGATCTGATAATTTTAATCTGTTTCTTTAAGCTCCGCTCTAAAAAAGGAGGGTTCCAAATAAATCGTACGCAAATAATCCAAGTAATGGAATATGGTTGTTTTTGCTTGATATGTTCTGAATTTATGCTAAAAAACTGATAAGAGAGATATCACCCCCCCCCCCTGTCCTTCCCTACCCGCTGCTGAATGGAGATCGCGATTTTTAATAATCATACCCATTTTTTCGTTCCCAAAAATCTTCTTGTATCAAATATTGTTCCATTGGTTGATAATTTTTTAAGCTTTACAACAGTTACCATTTGTAAGCATTCCTCTTCCCTTCCTTTATTTCCAATTCTATCATCCCACTGCAAGAAAGGAATTGTTTGACATTAAAAAATTTCTGATATTGAAATACCATCCCATGCCAAATTTGGTTTTATTTGCGATGTAAATTCTTGAGTTATACATAAACTTGAAAGGAAGTACCAACCCCCTTCTATTCACCCCATTGAATGGAAGGGTGAGAACTTAATATTCATAAAAGTATTTTTGTAGTCAAAAAATTTTTGATACCAAGTTTAATTTCATTAGCTCTATTAATTCTCAAGTCATGCAAAAAAAAATTGTATGGTGGCCCCCCTTTCCCCTTTATATCTTTCCGCTGACAAAAGGTGGGGCTTCAATTTATAATAGAAACATTTTTCGTATCCAAATACCCTCACATGCCAAATATGGTTCAAATTTGCTCGATCAGATCCCCAGTTATACTGAAAATTGTAAGGAAGACCTCTTCTCCCCCTTTTCATCCACCTTTTTGAAGGAGTGAGGTATACCAAATATTCAAAGAAGCAGTTTTCGTACCCAAATATCGTTCCATGCCAAATTTGGTTCCATTTGCTGTTGTAGTTCTTGAGTTATGCAATAAAATTTTTATGGAACTTCCCTCCCTCTTTCCTTTCTCCCCGCTGGAAGAAGGAAGGGGTCAAAAACAATCATTAGAACATGTCACGTTGCCAAATATCCGCCCATGCCAAATTTGGTTCCATTTGCTTGATTAGTATTTGAGTTATGTAAAAATTAAAAAGAGGGCCCCTCCCCCTTTTATATCTTCCTACTGAAAAGAGGGAGGGGTTTCAAATAATCATAGAAATATTTTTCGTATCCTAATACCTTCCCATGACAAATTTGATTCCATTTGCTTTATAAGTTTTTGAGTTATGTAAAAAAATATGAAAGAGGTCCCTCCCCCTTCCAACTGCAAAAAGGGAGGGGTCTTAAATAATCATTGAAATATTTTTCGTATCAAAATACCTTCCCATGCCAAATGTGGTTCCAATATCTTGAATAGTTTTCGAGTTATATGAAAAATTGTAAGGTAGCCCCCCTCCCCCCTTTCTATCATTCCACTGAGAGGAGGGAGGGGTACCTTATTTTCATTGAAATATTCTCCGTTCCCGAATATAACCCCACGCCAATTTTGATACCATTTGCTTGATTGGTTCTCGAGTTATGCAAAAAACTGTCTTTTGTTTGGAAGGCTCCTCCCCCCCTTCCTGTTAGGGGGAGGGGTCCCAAACTATAATAGGAACCTTCCCTGGCCTCCAATACCCCCACCTGCCAAGTTTGACGTAAATCGGTTCAGTAGTTTCTGAGTCTATAGGGAACAGACAGAAAGACAGACAGACAGACAGACAGACAGACAGACAGACAGAAATTCATTTTTATATATATAGATTTTGGATTTTTTTTGTTTTTTATTTTGGATTTTTTTTTATTTTTTATTTTGGATTTTTTTTTTTATTTTGGATTTTTTTTATTTTATATTTTGGATTTTTTTAATTTTTTATTTTGGATTTTTTTTAATTTTTTATTTTGGATTTTTTTTATTTTTTATTTTGGATTTTTTTTATTTTGGATTTTTTTTTTTTTATTTTGGATTTTTTTTTTTTATTTTGGATTTTTTTTATTATGGATTTTTTTTATTTTTTATTTTGGATTTTTTTGAAATTTTTTGTTTTGGATTTTTTTTTAATTTTTTATTTTGGATTTTAAAATTTTTTATTTTGGATTTTTTTTTATTTGCATTTTTTTTCTTTGATTTTGGATTTTTTTTATTTAATTTTTTTTTGTTTTGGATTTTTTTGATTTTTTATTTTGGATTTTTTTTTAATTTGATTTTGTATTTTTATTTTTTTTATTTTGGATTTTTTTATTTTTATTTTGAATTTTTTTATTTTTTATTTTTTTCGATTTTTTAAATTTTATTTTGGATTTTTTTTATTTTTTATTTTGGATTTTTTTTTTAATTTTGGATTTTTTAATTTTTTATTTTGGATTTTTTTTATTTTTTATTTTGGATTATTTTTATTATTTTTTTGTGTGGAATTTTTTTCACGTATTTTATTTTGGATTTTTTCATTATTGACTGTTCAATTTTAGATTTTATGTTTGGTTTTTTTTAATTTATTTTTTATTTTGAATGTTTAAAAAAAATATTTTGGATTTTTTTAAATAATTTTTTTTTGTTTTTTTTAAATAATTTTATTTTGTTTTTTTTTAAATAACTTATTTTTTAGTTTAAAAAACAATATTTTGGATTTTTTTATATAATTTTATTGTTTTGTATTTTTATTTAATAACTTTTTTTGTTTTGGATTTTTTAAAATAATTTTTCATTTTGGATGTGTTTTTTTAAATATTTTTATTTTGGATTTTTTTTTAATGATTTTTGTTATTTTAAATTTTTTTTGATGTATTTTTTTTATTGTAGATTTTTGTAAATAACTTTTCTATTTTGGTTTTTTTTTATTTTGAATTTTCTAAATTTCGTTTGCCTCATGTTCGATTTATCTAAATATTAAGATTTTTTCTTGGAGTTTTTGTTTTATTTTGATTTTTTTTAAAGATTTTCTGTTACTTTGGCCATGTTTTTAGTTTTGGAGTTTTGAAAGGTCTTTTTTTATTTGAGAGTTTTTTTTTCAAAGTTCTTTTTATTTCAAAAGTTTTTCTTTTTTTAATTTTAGTTTTTTTTCTATTCTGAAGATTTTAAAATTTTGGAGTTTTTTTTTTTTGAGATTTTGGATACATTTTGCTTATTTTGGAAATTTATTCTCATTTTAGAGACTTTTTGTTAATTTAGATAATATTTTATTTGAAGTTTTGTTTTTTTTTTTAGATTTTTTAATATGGAGTTTTTTTTTTATTTTAGATGTTTATTTTAATTTCATACATTCTGGGCCATATTCTGTAACTTGGTGACTGAGTCACCCAAGTGATCTTAAGCGTTCTTTTAGAACTAATAACTAATACAAATTCGGAGGATCGGCTTTGCCGAACTCCGATGTTTTCCACTGCTCCAAATTTTCTCCTATTTCCACGAAAATATTCCACGTTAACACTCGTTGCTTGAACTACGTTTCGTTATGTTTCCACTTTAATTAGATAACTTTTTAATTCTAAAATTTGCAGCTTCGAAAAAACGCGTGTTGTCTACTCCACCGAGGCTTACTCTTTCTTCTCGAAGGGAGGCTTGGCATTCCGGGTAAAATTTGAACGAAAAAAATACATGAGTGATAATTAAACGCCGGTCGAGCTTATTTTTGATCATCACGGGCACGTGGTCACGTGCAAAAAATTATATGCAACACATTTGTAACCCAGTAATGCTAATCATCTCCAACAAATCATGTCCAACAAAATTGAAACTAGCGGTTGACGGATAAATCTATCCGGCACGAGAATATATAATATAGCCTTTGATGGTTAATCTAACGCTTAATCTAAGCGGAGAAGAGTAACTCTATAGCAAAAAAAAATACCGCTTTAGCTGAACTTTGTCAATATAAAAGATGGCCCTTTTTCGAGTATGACATATAGTTTCCTAAAGTCATAATACCATCATGGTTACCAAATTTGCTCTATCACTTTTACCCTTGGTAGTTCTGGCTTATGCCGAAGAATGCATCGACTATGATGCCCATGTAAGAATTATTTTCGGTGGATTTCAGCATTTGTTTCACCAAATTAATCCTTCGTTGTTCTAGGCCGCAGAAATAGATTCGTGCTGTTCTGTGCCGATGGGATTGCCTACGGGACCGTTTTCCAACTGCATAAAATCGGCGGAGCAGCAAGTTCCGGACAAAGAAATTCACGCACTTCTTTCCGTAAGTGAAGAAATCGCAATTGATTATAGACATGAAATGTGTGGAATTTGTTTTTCTTCTTAAACAGTGCGCCTTCGACTGTTACTTGACAGAGATCGGCATCGTTTTCGAGCAAACCGTGAAAATGAACAAAGTCAAAGAGTACATGGGAAAGCTGGAAGCAACTGCCGGAAACCTGAGGACGTCCGTTTGGCAAGCTTGTGCCACCATTGGACCCAAAATAGTTGAAGCTCTCGAGGGAAAAACTTTCAAGTGTCATCCGTTTGCGCTCGAAATGAAGGCCTGTGTCACTTTTCTGATCGATCGTAAATGCCCCGACGCATATTTCAATGACAAAAGTGCAATTTGTCAAAAAGTACGTGCCGGTGTGCCGCCTTGTCGTCATTGATGGAATGAGCGAACAATTCGGTCTATCACTAGCTAAATGAACACAACATATCAGTTTAACGTTTTTCCCCTTTCTTAGCTAGAACTGTTTTTTTTTTTATTAAATATACGATTTTTCATGTATATAAATGTTCAGTAGATTAATTACGAGTCTCCTGACGAGTTAAAATACCTCTTTCTGTGTTAACAGTTTATCACCGCTGGTTTATGATTTTAATTTAATGATTAATGGCATTTCGGTGAATTATACATTCTAATAGGAAGAATTTCAAATGAAAGTAATGAAAATTATAGACGGATAGATTAGATTAGGAAGCATGAAAGGTGTTGAAAATGAGCCAAGAGCGTGATTTGAGAAAACTTCTTGCCGCACAAGACCATTTGTCCCACATCGTATTATTGTCTAGAAGAAGCAAAGTCGATAGGCTGACTTTGCATTGATCTATACAATGATACATGGATGGATCGAAGCACGTGTTTTTCGTACCCCGATCGGACAAAAGGAAATGTACGGCAGGCTCAGATGAAGTTTTCTATTGCGAGAGCTGGTTCGATCGATGTGTAAGCTGTTTTCGGGTGTTCGTTGTTTGCACGGCGACGCTACTACTTTATTGTTTCGCGCACTTTGAGTAACCGTCAACGTCCCTACTTCTTAAGCCATGCACATCAATTAGTGAACTGCATTTTTATTTCCCCATATTTCCCCCCGTCGCCGTGCAAACAACGAACACCCGAAAACAGCTTACACATCGATCGAACCAGCTCTCGCAATAGAAAACTTCATCTGAGCCGGCCGTACATTTCCTTTTGTCCGATCGGGGTACGAAAAACACGTGCTTCGATCCATCCATGTATCATTGTATAGATCAATGCAAAGTCAGCCTATCGACTTTGCTTCTTCTAGACAATAATACGATGTGGGACAAATGGTCTTGTGCGGCAAGAAGTTTTCTCAAATCACGCTCTTGGCTCATTTTCAACATCTTTCATGCTTCCTAATCTAATCTATCCGTCTATAATTTTCATTACTTTCATTTGAAATTCTTCCTATTAGAATGTATAATTCACCGAAATGCCATTAATCATTAAATTAAAATACCTCTTTCTCGAATAGTGTTAACTGGGAGAACTCGGATTTGTTCCAACGTTTGGAATGAAATTTCGTCAGAAGGTTCAATTTTACAAAATAGGAACGTGTTTTGAATCTTGGAAAACCCAATAATTTAGTTTATATAAGACAAACACAAAATTTGTGCGGGTTTCTTTTTATGGAAATGCGATCCTTCCAAAGTTCTTCGGGTCAATGTGACCCAAAGCGCAGAATCAAAGCATCTTTATCATCATTCCAATATACGAAAGAACTCAACTGAGATGTTTTAGAGACCAGCTATGTTCTATGAGAATGATAATCAAATTAACGAGAATAAACTAAAATTTGAGTTTAGAAAATCGGTTTTTCGAGAGATTATGAGATACAGCGAAGAAAAGCCAAAGTTGGATGTCTATTTTTAAAGTAAAATTTTTTTCTAACGGAAAATTTGAAATAGCGATCAATTTTTTCATCGGATCCCCACAAATTTATACATTGTCGATTAGATGTATTCTTGACAATTACAAACATCAAAGAAACACTTAAGTATTGCGAAGGTATTAACAATTATAAGCAATTCAAAAATAAAATTTTTTTTTTGGATTTTTTTTCATTCGGAACCTACTACAGATAACCTGATATAACAAATCTACTGTTTTTGAAATATTAAAAACTAGAATAAATTACCTACACAATGACTCTCATATCATCAAAATCGGCCAACATTTGCAGCCACAGGAATAACAACAATCAACAGGTCAAATTTCCTCGAAACGGATATTTTGCTTACAGCATGCTAGCTAGTAATAGTATAAAATAAATTAGGTTTAAAAAATTGAGTTTTATTATGAAGATTTTTGGGAGATTGTTTTTAATTGGAGATTGTTTTTTATTTGGAAATTTTTTTTATTTGGAGATTTTTTTCTGATTGGAAATTTTTTTCATATGAGATTTTTTTTTGTTTTGATTTTTTTTTTAATTTGGAGATTTTTTTTTATTTTAGAGATTTTTTTTATTTTGGAGATTTTTTTTTTATTTAGGAGTTTTTTTTTTATTTTGGAGATTTTTTTTTATTTTGTATTTTTTTTTAATTGGAGATATTTTTTTTTTATTTTGGGGATTTTTTTTTATTTTGGAGATTTTTTTAATTTGTTATTTTTTTTATTTGGGGATTTTTTTGATTTGTTTTTTTTTGTTTTGAGTTTTTTATATAGAGATTTTCTTCATTTTGAGATTTTTTTTATGAAGTTTTTTTTCAATTGTAATTTTTTTCATTCGGAGCTAGTAATAGTATAAAATAAATTAGGTTTAAAAAATTAAGTTTTATTATGAAGATTTTTTGGAGATTGTTTTAAATTGGAGATTTTTTTTTATTTGGAGATTTTTTTTATTTGGAGATTTTTTTTATTTGGAGATTTTTTTTATTTGGAGATTTTTTTTATTTGGAGATTTTTTTCTGATTGGAGATTTTTTTCATTTGAGATTTTTTTTTGTTTTTATTTTTTCTTTATTTTGGAGATTTTTTTTTTAATTTTGGAGATTTTTCTTTATTTTAGAGATTTTTTTTTATTTTGGAGATTTTTTTTTTATTTAGGAGTTTTTTTTTATTTTGGAGATTCTTTTTTATTTTGTATTTTTTTTTTAATTTGAAATTTTTTTTTTCAATTTGGGGATTTTTTTTATTTTGGAGATTTTTTTAATTTGTTAGTTTTTTATTTGGGGATTTTTTTGATTTGTTTTATTTTTGTTTTGAGTTTTTTATATGGAGATTTTCTTCATTTTGAGATTTTTTTTATGAAGTTTTTTTTTTCATTTGTAATTTTTTTCATTCGGAGATTTTTTTTATTAGGACATTTTTTTTTTCGAGATTTTTTTTTAAATTAGAGATTTTTTTTAATTTAAAGTTTTTTTTTATTTTGGAAGTTTTTTTTTAATTTTGGAAGTTTTTTTAAATATTTTATTCTTATCTATTTTGTGTTCTTTTTTTAATTTAAGAGATTTTTTTAAATTTTGGATTTCTTTTATTTTGGAGATTTTTTGTTATATTTTAGAGATTTTTTATTCCTTTGGATTTTTTTTATTGTGGAGATTTTGTTTTCTTTTGGAATTTTACGTTTATTTTGGATGATTTAGTTTTGGAAATTTTTTAAATTTTAAATTTTTTTGTCATTTTGGAAACTTATCTTTATTTTGGAAAATATTTTAATTTTTTATTAATTTTTTAAATTTTGGATTTGATTTTTTTTTTATTTTGAAGATTTTTTAAATTTTGAATTTATTTTGGGTTTTTTTTTCCTTCAAGATTTTTTATCTTTTTATTAAATTTTGGATTTATTTTTATTTTGGGGATTTTTTGTTATATTTTAGAAATTTTTTATTCTTCTGGATTTGTTTTTATTTTGGAGATTTTGTTTTATTTTGGATTTTTTTTTATTTTGGAGATTTTTTAGTTTGGAGTTTTTTTTTTTGTTTGGATTTTTTTTTTATGGATTTTTTTATTTATTTTGGAGATTTTTTTTTATTTTGGAGATTTTTTTCTTGGAGATTTTTTTTATTTTGGAGATTTTTTTTATTTAGGATATTTTATTAATTATGGAGATTTTTTTTTCATGAGAGATTTTTGTTTTATTTGGAGATTTCTTACATTTGAAGATTTTTTTTTATTTGGAGATGTTTTTAAATTGTGATTTTTTTATTTTGGATTTTTTTGATTTGGGGATTTTTTTATTTGTTTTATTTTTGTTTTGAGTTATTTTTATTTGTAGATTTTCTTCATTTTGAGATTTTTTTATAAGAAGTTTTTTTTCATTTGTAATTTTTTTCATTCGGAGATTTTATTGTTATGTGGACATTCTTTTTTTTGAATCTTTTTTTTATTTTAGAGATTTTTTTCTTTTATTTAGAGATTTTTTTTTTAATTTACAGATTTTTTTTTATTTATAGATTTTTTTTTTTAGTATGGATTTTTGTTTTTTTTTGAAATTTTTGATTTTTATCTATTTTGTGTGTTTTTTTTAAATTTAAGTAATTTTTTTAAATTTTGGATTTTTTTATTTTGGAGATTTTTTGTTATATTTTAGAAATTTTTATTTTTTTATATTTTTTTTGAGATTTTGTTTTCTTTTGGATTTTTTTGTTATTTTTTATACGATTTTATTTTGTAAATTTTTTTAATTTGGAATTTTTTGTTATTTTGGAAATTTATCTTTATTTTGGAATTGTTTTTAATCTTGTGGTAATTTTTTAAATTTTGGATTTGTAATTTTTTGTCTTTCCGTTTTTTTTTTAATTTTGAATTTATTTAGGGTTTTTTTTATCTTGAATATTTTGTTTTTTTTTTGGGATTTTTGTTTAATGTTTGACGTATTTTTTTATTTATTTTGGTTTTTTTTTCAGATTTTTCTTTATTTTGGTGATTTTTTTTTTTGCTGATTAATTATAATATTTGGAGTTTATTGGGAATTTGATGATTTTTTTACTTTTCAATTTTATTTTTTATTTTGGATAAATTTTTCATAATTACAATTTTTTAGTAACCAAATATTGTTTTGGAATCATATTGGAGTTTTTATTTTTTTATGATTTATTTTCTGGGTTATTTTGGAGTTCTTTTTTGAATTTGCATATTTTTTGAAATTTTAGATGATTTGGAAATGTTTAATTTCAGTTTTTATTATTCTGGTTTTTTTTATTTTAAACTTCGTTTTTCTGTTTTTCTATTTTCGACTATTTTTTGGGATTTTTTTTTATTCCGGCGAATTTAAAAAATATATATATATATCGTAGATTTTTTTTTAATTTTGGAGAAATATTTCATAATTTTAGTTTTTTCAATAATCATATATTGTTTTGGAATCATATTGAAGTTTTTATATTTATTTTGATGACGATTTCTGGGTTATTTTGGAGCTTTCTTTAATTTGCAGATTTTTCCAAATTTTTAAAGATTAAAAAAAGACATACACCGTCTTAGCCGATTATGGCTTTACAGACTGAATAAATGACGTGGACAACTTAAGATTAACATATATTTAACACCCAGTACCGAGATGGGAATCGATCCTATGCCATCAGTGAACCAGCGATTATCGTCTTACCACGTTAACCACTCGACCACCGAGACGTACCGGGTTATGGAAATTTTATTTTTTTTATTTTTTTTCCTGGTTAGTTTTTAATTTTAAAGTTTGTTTTTCTGATCTTTTTTTATATTGGAGTTTCTTTTATTTTTGAGAATTAATTTTTAGTTAAATTTTCGATTTTTTTTTTAATTTTGAGATAATTTTGGTTTTTTTTTTATATTTTTAATTTTTTATTCAGGGTTTTTGTTTATTTTGTATATTTTTATATTAAAGCTTTGCTGTATTTTAGAGAGATTTTCTTAATTTATAGATTTTTTTTAAATTTTAAATAATTTTGGAATTTTGAAGATTTGTTTCACATGGTCATTCATAATATTTGCGACTTATGTTCTTCGTTCTTTGACTCCTCATATTTCTCTAATACTATCCGTCACTTTCGAAACTTGAAGATTTGTTTGTTATGTTGTATTTTGATTATCGGTTTCATTTCACTTTGAAGTTTTTTTTCATATTATTTACTTTTATACATGATTCGTTTTTTATTTTGGATTTTTTATGTTAAAGTTTTTTTAGTGAATTTATTTTCTATTAGAAAGTTTTTGAACAATTTGGAATAGTTTTTTTGTTATTTTGAAAAGTTGTATTTAAATTCGTGATTCAGAAAATTTGAATATAAGAATATCAGAAAAAGACAGAATTTTTTTTTGACAAACACGACTCAATTTTGAACATTCTAAATTTTTCAAACAGCTTTCAGAAACTTTGAATAGTTTTGGGTTGTGTTACTGTAAAAATTTAAAAGCTTCTTTAGTTTCATGCGACTTAAAAAAAAAGTTATAGAACAAGCGTTGCATTTTTTTCGTAAGTTTCACTAAAGCAATTTAATTATATTGATAGAAAACATGCTAGTTTGAGTATGAAGTGTACAGTTTTCGGTCATTTATTAAAAGATTTTGTTTCCTAGACACCGAATCCCGGTTGAACTATTTACTATAACCAAATATTGTTTCGGAATCATTAAAAAGGTTTTAAAACTATAATTTTAAAATTGTCGAAATATTTCTACCGTTGCTGGCATAATTTCAAACCATTACAGGTGTCGGTGCATAAAACGTCTAAAGAAAAGTCCAGCCAGAAAGCGAAGTCAAATCCAAGTGGACCAAAGAAGTCGAAAGAAAAACCACCCAATTATCGTCCTGACCATCCGGGAAGACGGGAAATCATCATAATTTCGCCTTTCGAGAGTTCCTACCTATAGAAAAGCTTGAACTTCAACGGGTTTCTTTCAAGTATTGTCAAAAGTTCTCTTTACCTACGACAACATTACCTTCTTGACCAGAGCCCAGAACCGAAACTTTCACAAAGAGGAAAAACCACTTCAATCATACAGAAAAACCAACCACCCCCATCTTGAATGAACCATCCATATACCTATCCATATTGGGTGGGTGGTGGTTTGGTTTGGTTGTCGACACTCTCACCTTGCATCTTCGTTATAACGCTTAAGAGCTGTCGAACCAGAAGAGCCAGCAGAGCAGCACTTCGTTTTTGAGCAGAACGAAACGAAAATAACGCCTCAGGTGTTATTGGGTTGGGGGTGGCTTTCTGCTTCTCCTATACCTATGAACACACCTATTGAAGGACCAAACGAACGAACTACAACGCTTTTCCAACCAGAGGTTGTTCAAGGGAGCAGAGCTTCTACCTTAAAAAGTTTAAGTGTTTCGAATCAGCCGTCTGCTTCTTGTCGCAATGGCAAAAAAAAATCCCACTAACCTTGTTCAACACTTTTGCGGGAAGTTGGTGACAAGCAAGAGTAGTAGAGGCGAATGTGTTTGGTCAAGCTGAAATCCAAACGGTGATGGCTTTTCCGGAACTTTTCGATGGGAGGATTATAATCGAGAGCAAAAAATAAACAACGTAAACGCTATTATTGCTTCGCGATTGGACCACAACCGTTCAAAGCTGTCCGTTTTGTAACTAAGTATGAGGATGTGTGGCGTTGTTGGTTTACAAATGATCGAAGTTGTAATTTTTCTTCTGCTTGTTCGGCTGTTGAAGGATCTTTTGAACTTTCAATGAGGTTAAGAAATCGGTTTAAAGGTTGTCAGCAGTCTTCGTAATATGATATCATCGCAATGTTTCATTAAGTAACGTTTAGAAAACCACCATTACTTTTTTATGGACGCTCTCTGAAATCCTTGATAAAAAACTACCAAAACAGACCTTGAGTGTCAACTTTACACTCCTAGTTTCAAATCGCTATATTTTTCTTGTTTCTCAACCGATTTGTGCAAAATTTGTAGTTTTGAATACCTCGATGTAACTTGTACGAAATGTAATTGTAAATGTAACTCTAAACGAATGTAACTTAAATTTGTTATTCAGACAATATTCATCTACAACCATGCAATTGTAAGTTATTCAAATTAAAAAAAAAAAAAAAATCGAAAAAACATGCTTCGGAAAAAAGACTGTAAAAAGACTGTAGTACAGCTACGGTATGTTAAAAAAAAATAACTTAGTGCCCAAGAAAGCTGAAGCTGAAAGGTATAAGTTACACATAAGGATATATTTTTTTGAAATAAAATGTAAAAAAGTGGTGGAAAACCGTACTTTTCAATCAACTTACTTACTTACTTACTTACTTACTTACTTACTTACTTACTTACTTACTTACTTACTTACTTACTTACTTACTTACTTACTTACTTACTTACTTACTTACTTACTTACTTACTTACTTACTTACTTACTTACTTACTTACTTACTTACTTACTTACTAACTTACTTACTTACTTACTTACTTACTGATGGATTCAATCATTGAACCGTAGAAATTGTTTAAGTCACATCTGATTTATTTTTTAAACTAGGATTGGAAATTTGACGTAATTTGGCACATTTTCAAATTATATCTGGTGTGACATTTTTGACGATTCATTGATTGAAAAGTACGGGTTTTACACCACCTTTTTAGATTTTTTGTGATCATTATCTTAAAAAAATTCAAAAAAATATATCCTTATGTGCAACGTATAGCTTCTAACTTCAGCTTTCCTGGAAACTAAATGAATTTATTTCTGAGCATGGCAAAGCATGTTTTTCGGATTTTTTATTCTTAGACTTTAAATTATGGAAAACTTAAGAGTTGTAGGAAAATTGTCTGAGCAACATATTTGAGTTACACTACGAGATTTCCAAAACTATGAATTTTGTGAAAATCGGTTGGGAAACAAGAGAGATATAGTGTTTCAGTCAGGAGTGTCAAATTGACACTCCAGAGACTGTAACGAGTAAAACTTTAAGGGACGGATGAGGGTTTAATGTTTTTTTTTCGTCAATTCCGAATATCTTATAATTGAGTTGCTGTAGCTGATTTTTTTCCAATACAACGCGAGGTTCTCAAAAATATACACTTGTCACAAATTGGTTGAGAATCAAGAGAGATGTTGGGTTTTGGCCAAATTTGCCCGGATATTGTGCCGATTTTGGGTTGAAAATTTATACAAATGCCTGGATTTTGTCAGGTTTTATGTTAAAATAGCCCTGATTTGCCGGTTCGATTATGTGCGGAAGAAACTCTGGCAACCTTTACATAAATGCAAGAACTAAACTGAAATAAATGTTGTTGTGAACGATTTTTCATGAGGATATTTCAGGGGGGCCACTCATTCGGGAAAGTCGGCAAATGCGAAAAAAAGTCAGGATTTAAAATTCATCGTGGAAAAGTCGGGAATTTTTCCGAAAAATTGGGATTTTTTGGCTCAGCTGCTCACTGCATATATTTCAGTGCCTTGGAATGCTCTAGACTAGAACAACTGAAAAATTGTGAGTAGAATTCACCAACCCATGTTATGAAAAACTGAACTCGAAACTTCGAACAACTCTTTTAAAAAATTTTTACAGCTTTGTCAATGCAGTTGAAATAAGTTTTCGCGCTGCTGATTGGCAACATTGCCAACCAACGACGATGATGTCAGCATGTCAGCAATTCAGCAAACACTTCGGCAATCGGAAACCTTTTCTGATGTTTGATTACGACACTTGGAATAGGTTTGATTGACATCTGGTCAACATGAAAGACATGTTGAAGAAAAATCCGGTTTGGGGATTCAGGGACAATGAATGATCCCGTGTATTATGTATCAAATTTCAAATAAGCATTTCTTACTATGGAAAATTTTATTTTGGTTTAAGAAATGGTAAAATGGCGTTAAAAATTGGAATTCGGGTTGCGGGTTGATTTCTGCATATGAAATGAAGTCGGAGATTCCGCCATGGGGAGACCCTCTTACATCGAAGCGGACAAAATTATTTTCAAAATTTTTAACAATTTAATATTTCTGCATTCTATGGTCCAAACTAATTTTCTAGATAATTTTTTAACATATCACGAACAAATTTCGATAGTGGCATGTTTTGCTTGCTGCGATTTTTTGCATGGAAATCTGCCATGGAATATCCACTGCATAACTTTAAAAGCGCTCTAAATCTCTTCGCTGCATGTACCTAACTGTAGCTCAACTCTTTAGAAAATTTTTTCAAGGTGATATAGAATTTTAGAGAAAATGAGGGTCAAAGAAAAGGAACAACATAAGCTGTAAATATGGATACTTCAGTCGGGACATGTGAGAACAAAAAAAAATCTCGTCATAAATCTTTGAAATTTCGATTTTTTTCATCTCCTTTTTTCATGCGTTATTTTCTTAACTCCAAAATCACACAAAATAATATTTTTTAAAAGCTTGATTTATAACGTTTGTAACGATGTATAACCTTTTGTGTTATAAAAGTTCCTAAATTAGATATTTTAAACTTTAATTTCTCCAAAAAAATATTTTTTTTTCCATTTTTTATCTTCATTTTTCAATATCTCTATCATGCTTCCTCCTAATATTGAACTTCTCTTAATCAAAGTGTCTTCTTTCCATATAAATTTTAGAAAAAAATATTGATGACATTCACTTTTCCTATTTTTTTTGACACCTGACCTCCAATAGTGGATTCGTCGTATAAGTTAGCTTGTATGTTTGGTTCCTCTATCGGTAGCAAAGTCCTGCCTATGGCTATGTGGCTTGGCTTTCGAATTTCCTTTTGGGCTTCCACGGCCGAAGCTTGTATGTTTTCATAGTAGCGTCAAAAATGACTTTTGTGAATTTCACATATATAGATTGTCCAATTCCGGGAATCAAAAAAAAATCCGGAATTCTCGAATCCCGTGAAACGCTGAAAATTCGAACCCAAATAAAACTACATAACTGAACATTTACACGACCAAAATTGTAAAAAAAAGATTAATTAAGAATGATTATTATCTACCTTAATATAAGGCTCAGACTTAAACATTTTTGTTCCAAATGTTGGATAATACTTTAAATTTGATTGAAAAAAAATCCGTTCGAAAACTTAGTGTGAAAGTGAAAATTGACAATGAATCTGTAAAACCAAACACTTAAAAACAACGCCACGAGAAAAATTTCATCGTTCTTTTTTGCAACACTTATCATTTATAACTTCTGTTTCGCAAACTGTTGACAGTAACCGAACAATCGGCAAATGGATAGTTTTTTTTAATTTACAAGATTTGATAAAACAGCTGAAGTTTAGAAAACCAATTTTCAGTGAACAATCTTTCTTAATTATTTCAAATTTTTGCAGCAAGAAGCAGTAAATTTGTCGGTTAAAGTATAAATTCACTTTTTTTTTAAATTTTATTCTATTCTATTTCTAAGTACTGACACTGATAAATTTAAAGTATTCGCATGATATCAAACTTAAACAATTATTGTTTTAACCGTGCACTAATGAATTTGATAAGAAGTTAGATTTGTTTTCGGTTTCAATCAAGGCCGCATTAAGCCATCGAGGGGCCCGGGGCAATTTTTCTCGGGGACTGGATATGAGCTCAGTTTACTGTCTTAAAATAGTCATGTTCTCTGCGTAGAATATAGTTTTTGGTACCTTCAAATAAAAATTATTAATTAATCAGGTGCAAACATTGCGGAGGAGTTTAGACATTTTTAAACAATGAAAGCTCTGATTTGAGCTGCAAAATGCTAAATTCAATTCTCAATTTTTTTTGAATAGCCTTATCATCAACTTAAATTCTCTGATTTAGATATATGACCAGATAGTTTTTTAAAATGATTTTCATTTATCATTGATCGTCTGGTTTGTGATTCATCGAGAGATATTCACCTCATGATAATTGGGAAGTATCATGAAGATTTGAAACATGGAATAAAAAAAAAATCAAAATAATGAAATTCAAATTCCATAGAGATAAAGATATAAGAGTTTAAGAATTCAACACTAAAAATCAGGTTAGACTCCGAATCACAATTCAGTGTTTCAAAACTTTAATCATAATTTCAAATAAAGTTTTGAGAAACAAAATATGAATTAAATAAAGAAAAAGAGATTCGAAGTTACAATCAGAGCCAAAGCAGAAATTGTACCAAGTGTGAATTTTAATTTTATATCTTTGAAACACAAAAAAAAACGTTTTCATGAAATGTTTATGAATGTGATTCTCATCAGATAAAAAAATTGTTATCAAGTTGTTATTCTAGATGTGACAAAGTGGTATAATAAGTGCAAAAATTATCGATTGAAAAAAAAATCAGATTAGAGCTTAAATGTTTAAAACACAGATTCAGTTATCATTGTAAAAGTCAGATAAGGGATCTAAATGAGTTTAGACCTAAAACAAAGATCCTGAGTTCTCAAAATTCAGATAAATCATGAAATTGAACTTCAGTAACTGAAAAAACAACACAATACAAATGTCAATGAATTGAATCTGGAAAAAACAAGATTAAAAACAGAGAAATATTCATGTTAAGAGAATCACTCAATGATATTTGCAACTTGACTATGACTATGATTTTAGTAATAATTTGAGAATGATCATATGGAAAATGAAATTCTGATTTTAGGATATTAATTTCAGTAGACGATATAATTTTGGTTAAATCAGTTGAAAATATTTAAATACGAATTTCAAGTCTAAGACAGGAATTGGGATGGAAATTCAATAAAGAAACTCTGTACTGTTCATTGGTCCAATTTAGGCAACTACAGTTTTTTTCAAATGATTTTATTTTCGAAAATTCGGAGGGAAAAGGGTTGAGAATTTATAAACCAACGAAAATATCAATAATAATGATTGAAAAGTGAAAGGTAATAACAATACCCGGTATCAACCTGGATTCTGAAATGCTGATCATAAAGTTTCTCTGTTCTCTCTTAGCACTGTGAGCCAGTTTTGGCGAGATTAGCTGCTATTTTAGTGCAGTAAGCATTACTACATTACACATAATAATTAACATCATTATTGTGCAAGACGTTTGTATGCAATGAAAATGAGGAGATGTTTTCTTAATTTCCCATGTTCTGTACAGAATACTGACATGTTCACATTCTTCTTAATTTTTATTGCGAATTTGGTTCACATTATTTTTGTCCAGATTTTGGGTTGAAAATGTTGAAAATTTTGAAATTCAATAGCAAGATTTTGATATTCTTAGCTCGCAAAATGCAGGAGAACTTCTTCACTGCTAACGCGCTTAACTTATGCAAGTGAAAAACTATTCTAGATATTGTTTCCAGGGGGCCCCTTTAGTTGTTTATTTCAATTTAAGTTTTCATTCCGATTTTCTAGTTTTGATTTCTTTTCAAAGATTTGTAGAAATAAAAGTAGTATGATTAAAGGAATGTTAAAACTTTTTTTTTCCTCGGGGGGCCCGGGGCAATTGCCCCTTTTGCCCCCCCCCCCCTTAATCCGGCCTTGGTTTCAAAAACTTTGCTTATAAATATATGCAAAAAATACGATTTTTCAATATCTTTGACTTTTTTAAAAGATTTTTTGAATCATTGTATCTGAGTTTTATGATTGCTAATTAAATTTTTGAGGCATAAAAATAGTTTGAAATGTTTCGCAATTTCGTACTAGACAAAAAAAGCATATAGATAAACTCCCGTAATTTCAATGAATGCTTATTTTGTCGCACACATTGCATGAATATTTGTAAAATTATCGTAAATTAGAGGAGCAATTTAAAAGCATTCTGCAAAAATAGACATATGGGACAGCTTTGCGGGTACATTTCATATGGGACAGACATAACTTGGTATTTTTTTCACATATGTTGAGAACAAAGTTATGAAAGTTTTTAGTCTAAATTGAAGAACTAACTGTATTTGAACGATTTTTGAGATAAACTGAAAAATGACGAAAATGCATATGGGACAGTCTTGCGAATAGCGGCAGTACACCTCTGACATACCTCGGCTGCGTGTTTTACCTATATGCGAATGACACCGCAATTGCCGTTAAGGGAAGAAAGCCCCTGAAATCACAAACAAACTACAACGATCCATAAACACCTTTGCAAACTATACCAAAACATGGAAAATCAAAATCAATGCCTCCAAGACTCAAGCAATTATGTTCCTTCACAAACAATCCCCGAAACCTAAACCTCCATCCAACTGTACGGTAATCATGGACGGCACAAGGGTAGAGTGGTCCACTGAGGTCGTTAACTTAGGACTAATGTTTGACGAAAAACTGCTCTTTAGATCACATATCGGAAGAACGTTGACGAAGTGTCATTTGTTAATAAGGTGTTTATACCCGCTGATAAATCGCAAATCCCGCTCTCAGGGATAAATAAATTGGTTCTCTACAAGCAAATTATTTCACCTGCAATCTTCTACGCATCTGTGGTATGGGGATCTTGCGCTCAAACTCATAGGAACAAACTGCAAATGGTACAAAATCGAATCTTGAGGATGATATTGGATCGCCCTTTCCACACCAGAGTTTCCGAAATTTGTAGAAAAATGCAACCAATCAGAATACACTTTGATAAACACTTTGTACATAGAAAATTAAAGTTCACACTTTTGGTTTTTAGTCTTTAATAGCTTTAGGTTGTATACAGTAGCTTTAGGTTGTACATAGCAGTTGTGAGTAGTCGTTATTTTAATTCCTCAAGTTTTTCACTTCACGGATGTGATAAATTCTTGCTAAATTCTTGTAAAATCTCTCTTAAAGTATGAATATGTAAAATCGCAACAAAAAATTGTAATAAAAGCACATTTTGTCGGCGAACGGCCGAATACCGAATATACCTTTTCAACTATTCGGCCAAACGAATATCACATTACCAGATGATTTATTACAAAATCTTTTTTAAGTAAGGGTGTCTCTGATTTCCAAAATGTCACCAATAACTGAAAGGACATCAGATGACTTGTCGCTTCTAGGGCGTTTATCACCAAAGAGAATTGGTTCCTGTGAAATCTGGGACAAAACACGTCGAAACAGGTGCAAAGCAATTCGATATTGCTATTTGAATTAGATGAAATTCGAATTTAAGCAAAATATCAAACAGCAAAATATCAAAAAAGTTGTTCAAAAGAACGACGATCTTTAACCTTAAGCAAACCATACTTTCTACCACCCGGTCGGACAATTCAAGACGATTTTTAGAAAAAATTGTAACAAAGGGCAAATGTGAACAAAATCTTGGTCAAAAACATAAAAAAAAAGAAAGTGAAATTTCAAGTTCTCATTGAATAACAGCAGCAGCAATCGCATCTAAGGATTATTAAATAAAAATGATTTTTTACTAAATCTAAAAAATTTAAAAAAGAAGTTAGTTCATTAATCGATTTAGAAAATAATTTATATGAACCCGGGCAAAATATGGGAAATTTTGCTAATATTTGGGCATCCCGGTAAAATTTAACTTAAATCTAGAATTCTTTTTTGGATTTATGGGCAACCTGGATATATTAGGAAAAATTTGCAATAAGCGATAATCAAAGTATAAAGCTATCTACAGCGAAAGATACATGTTTACACCTAAATATTCCATAACAAATTCATGGTAACTTCACGAGAACGTCTTATAAGTTTTTGATGATAATGTAGATTTTTCAACATTACTATTGGATATTTTAAAAATTATCCTAAATCAAAATCCTTAGAATCCTAATACTTAGCTCAACTATTCGGTAAGCCGGCCTAACGGTTTTTAGGCGGTATTCGGCCGACCGAATATTCGGTACATCCCTAATTCTAATTTTCTGAATTACGAATATAAATAAATATAATTTTTCAAAATAAATAAAGAACTATTCCCAATTGTTAAAAAAATTCACAAAAAAAATAATACTGAAAATAAAAATAAATTCATAAAATTAAAATAAAATTTTCCAAAAATCTCAAAAACCATTCTTGAAAAAAAACTCCAAATTAAATTCTTAAAAATAAAAACAATCTCCCGAAACCAAACTAATTTCCCAAAATAGCGAAACCATTCAGAAAACGGAAACATAAAAAAATCTCCAAAATAAAAAAAAACTCCCCAAAATATATTAAAGAAATTCAAAAACAAAAAATATATCTAAAATAAAAAAAATCTCCAAAATCAAACTCTTCAATATCTTTAAAAAAAAAAAGAAAATCAAGAACAATCTAGAAAGTAGAAACAAAAACAAATCTCTAAAATCCAAAATAAAAAAATTAAAATAAAAAAACAGTAGAGTGTTAAAATCTTTTATTCAATTTTTCCACGAAAAGGATCGTCAGATCTCCCGATTCTCGGGAATGTTAGAATGATAGGAAAATTGAGACTATGAATTTACATTTCACGATGACGTGAATTTTTCATCATTTCTATCATTAAACACTTTTTGCCGCAGATATTTTTGATTGTTGAATTTTCTAATAATGGGGTGATAAATGTTCACAAAAAAATATTTTATACGAATGAAGTTTCACTAAACGTGTAGCCCAGTTGCGTTTTGTTTTGGGGCTTATGTTATTTGAATTTATGTCGAAATTTAACATTCTTTTGTTATTTTGTAATTTATTAGCTTTAACGTAGCCTGTCAGTTACAATGAACTATCAGTTAAGGTCAAGGAAAAAGATTTTAAAACTAGTGATTATTTTAATGAATATTTGACCTCCAGTATGCAAATATTATTGAGAAAGCAATGATACAATTTTAGTATCATTGTGCTTGTAAAGATTAGGTCATCGAGATATAGACACATTGTCTAATTTCTGACGTTTATTCATTTTGTTACCTCTATTGTATAAAAACATAAAATATCAAATCGTTAAATTGTTTTTTAATCAATTTTTTATCTTATTAATTTTGAAATTAATTTCCTTGTTAACGAGATATGAAAATGCGCAGAGTTAGATCGATCACAGTTCGAGATAGAAAAAAAAAGTTTTTGACAAACGGGAATTCCTAGAGACCGTGTGGGAGAAAACCGGGAAAAATGCCGGGAATCCAAAATTCAAATTGAGTTGCCACCCTGTATTTGAATGTTATCCACAACAGCTACAGTTGAGAAGAATCGATAAAACAAATAGTCAAATCCTCTACCAGAGCTGCGGCAACACACACGAGCTTGAAACATCTTTCATAGTGATGGGAGGATGCAGAAGCGCGTGATTCGTCTGCCACGCTTATATACGCACATCTTTAATAACAACTCGATTCATTATTTTATATTTATTAAAATAATAAGTCCTCGGCATTAATTTTATCATTGAAAAATATCTTTAATTATAGACCCTTCTGTCACTCAAGTGGTTTGACTCAATGTTCATACTGGTTTGCATTGAGGAAACTTATTTAAACTATTTCGTAGAAAGAGTTATTTAAAACGGCGCTTACTACCGTAATGAACCTTTTTTTTGTCAAGGTTGAGGGTTCATGTTGCAGCCCAGGATATATGCTTCGCTCAGTTTTGAAAAAAGAAAAAAAGACGATTTTTGTCAGGGAGTATTGAAGATTTTGAGCTCATACCTGTCTCGACAGTTATTTTGAAATATTTCCTGGTTCATTTTACTCTCTGGAGCCACTCTGTTGTTCAGACAATAGTTCAAAAATAAAAATATAATTTAGTTAGCAATCTTAACCTATCTTATGAGCCACTACTTATTAGGCATTAAAGAGAATCAAAATCAATATTCTTCGAAGCTTGAGTATGTAAGTTTAGTTCTTTGTACAATTTCCACGAAATGGAAATTTCATCATAATTAGTTTGACCGTCAGCACATTTTTTTCTTCCCTTTGCTCGGTGCATTAAAAGTCAACGTCATCTCAGCAGCATAAAAAGGCATAATAAAATACAAATTCAATTAAAAACTTTCTGACCCGTTTGTTCGTCCAGCTGCTGATAAGGTTACGTTTGCATGTTCATGTTCATACAGCCTAAATAGCACAGACATCAGCATAATGCCTGCGAAATTATGTTACCCGGTTTTCGCCGGCAGATGACGTGAAAAAAGTTCATCATCAAACACACTAACACACACTCTTGCGCTTGCCAGGCCATTCCGGGGCCAGCCAGTTGCTCTGCTCTGGGGTCCTGCCTGCAATCACCGTACTTGACCGAGCTCTTCGGTTAACCTTTGAAAGAGAGTATGGGCTCAGAAATGAAAACGAGAAAAAAATGTTACAACAAAATATGACACTCACATACGGTTGATTCCGGCCTTTTGCAAGTACAACAGAATATACACACAGGGATAACCTAGTGGCCTCTGGCCCTCAAACTGCGGCAAAAAAGCCACACTTTTCGGTCACTGGAGCTGGCCACCGCATCAGAACGAACAAGCCTCCTGGTCCTCGTTTGGTTCAGTGTCGGTCCATGAGCTGCCCAAAAAATCTCCCTTCAACCGTTAGTTTCTCGGTACCAGTCACAAGTTGCATCAACTAAGGACTCTACTAGGGAAGAACCGCTGTTTGGCAAAGTTGCGGTAATAAAATCCACCGTTAATTGAGTTTAATTATAGCCGAATTCTGTGGCGCTTAATAACAATAATGATAGCGAATGTGAACTGAACCTGTTTGCCGGAACCTTTCGACCAGACATGACACTCTTAGCACTTACTCGACAACATATCGGAGTGCTGGAGATCCTTGAGGCGATGCGATGCGCGATACCCAAAAGTGGTGTGGATCTTCGTCGTCGTCCAACGTCGTAAACTAGCTAGCAGCAGCACCGGTTTAGTTTGATTTTCATGCAAGCGAAACCTGGTTGCGGTTTGTTGATTTATCTTCCATGGAGAGGATGGATGCATTCGGTGTCCTCCAAGAAAACGCCAAGCAAGACCCACGAAAGGAGCTTCGTTTCGCCAGCAGAAACTACTATTCCGGCAAAGATGTTCCGTGAGCAGTACACGTGCAAACACGAGGACTAAGTATTGTCACAACCTAACCGAAACGAAACCCGCTCCACACAACTTGACACTTCACAGCACACAATCTACTCGAAAGTACATATCGGGATGTGTATCTCAGTATATTAGGGTGGCAGCCAAATGGTTCATGTCGAATTTCGAAAACCGACCGTATACATTTTATAGATTGGCTGATAAAAACTGACCTGTGCAAAATTTCAACTCAATCGGACTTCATTAGAGGTGACTCAAAGCGCTCAAAGTTTCGGTTTTTGACTCTCAAAAATCACCAAGAAAATCGGAAAATTTCAATTTCAATTTTGATACCAAATGACTTAGAAATGAAACGTCGAGATTTGTTTTTTTTTCGGTCTAATATCGACCTTCTGGGACTTAGTCGGTTTTCCAAAAAGTCCCAGGAAGTCGATTTTTGCCAAAAAAATTTTTTCGAGATAACACCAAATCTCGTTGTTTTATGCATTTCTAGATCATTTTGCATCAAAATTAAAATTTCTATTTTCTCGATTTCTTTCGGGTCTCCCTTACGTGATTTTTGAAAGCCTGAAGTCGATTTTTGACACTTTTTTATCGAGATAACACCACATTTATCTATATGTTTTATGCATTATTAAGTAATTTGGCATTAGAATTTAAATTTTTCTGATTTCTTTTGGTCCTCCCTTTGGTGATTATTGAGGGTAAAAAAACTGAAACTTCGAGCGTTTTGAGGCACCTTTAAATCAAGTCCGATTTTGCTGAATTTTTGCATTGATCAGTTTTTTTAGGCAAATGCACAAAATATAAATGGTCGTTTCTCAACATTCGACCATGAAATTTTTCCCATACATACACCCTAACGTATATCAGTGAGATTGTATGTTAAGGTTTCGAGTGTTTGGTTTTGGATCAACACACGGTGGCGTTGATTTAGTCCGGTTAAACACGATATGACCCCTAGGACTCTATACAGTGGAGACTTTCTTCTGCATCCGACTAGGAGGTACTTACTCATGGGAACACTGAATGTGGCACAAGGTTGCCTCCCTTTTTTCGGTACCCTCCTGCAGGCGAAATCTGCACTAGTTTCAATGTCGTTGTCGTCGTCACTAACGTCCTTAAAGTTTCGGTTGCAAAAATGAATTTTAAAACCCTTTTGAATAAATGGTGGCTCCAGAGAGTTAAATCAAGCAATTGTTCTAAAAAGAAAGTGCTTTCTGTACATGAAATATCTGAGCTGTTATGATTATTTTTTACCAAGCTTGAGTAGTGAATTTAGCTCAAATTGCTTAGCTTGGTCAATTTATTGAATTTGTAAAGTGGCTCCAGAGACTACATTTTCATCCGAATTTAATACCTATTGAATTATGCTGTTCTTGCATTTTGCGCCTTCTCTGAAAACAACATTCACATGGTGTTGAATGAGGTCTTCTAAATCCCTTTTCAAAAACACCAAGAATATTCATCAGCTTTTTTTTTAATAATTTTATAGATCTGAACCATTTATTGCCTAACGCTGTGAGGAAACAAAACTATTTTAAGCTAAATAATCTAGGAAACGTGGGAATATTTTTGAGTCTGTAATTTATAAAAGTTGAGCTGAATATTATGATATTTTTTCAAAATATTGCTAGTAGCGCTGGTTTGTGATTTAAACTTAAAAATGAAGTAGGTACATAGTAGACTGAATTATTCAAACCCTGGGATTTTAAGAGCTTCGTTTTGGTTCAAAACTCAGTCATGATTTTTTGCACAATTTTTACGTAACGTTTACATATTTTTGTTTTTTTTTTCCTGTGGAACCGAGTCTGCTTATGGTTTTTGTGCTAATTCATAAATGTTATTAAGGGAAATTTTCCGCTGAACAACTTAGTCGAAAACCGCAAGAGTGCAATAGCAAGAGAGTCTGGCATCTCGAATCGAGCATTGTTAGATAATGTTTAGGCCCAAACATATTTCACTCCATTGCAAAATATTCTCAATTTTAATTTTCAATCTAGAAAGCTCAATGATATTTTCATAAAAATTGACAGATGACAAATATGACAAAATTGTCACAAAATACCATTTTTTTGACAAAATTGGCTGAATGAACAAAAATTTCAAATGACAAAATCGATAAAATTGGCAAATTGACAAAAACGACAAAATCGGCAAAAATAACACATTTGACGAAATTCTAATTGATAAAAAAATTGAAAAAAAAAAACTGAACAAATCGTCAAAAATTACAAAATTGAGACAATTTGTCAAAAATGCCAAAAATTATCAAATTCACAAATTTCTCAATATTGACAATATTGATAAATTACCCAAAATTTTAAAAATTCACAAAATGAGTCAATTTAATCAAAATTAAAAAAATTGATATTAAAAAATAGTCAAAAAATAGAAAAAGACAACATTTGCCAAATTCACAAAAATGACTAAAAATTACAAGCCTGATGAAAATTAAAAAAAGATAAAAATGACAAAAATGGGAAAAATAACAAAAAATTACAATACTGACAAAAATTAAGAAAATTACAAAATGACAGAAACGACAAAAATGACAATAATGACAAAATTCACTTCTGTCATTTATATCAATTATGTTTATTTTGCCAGTTTTTTTTTCAATTTTGCCAATTTTTTTAATTTTGTTGGTTTTGAAAAATCAGTAAATTTTATCAATGTGGTCAATTTTGTCAATTTTGTCTATTTTTTTTTTTTAATTTCGTTTATTTTGTCAGTTTGGTAATTTATACGATTTTTACATTAAGTCAATTTTGTCTTTTTTTCATTTTCATACTTTCAAACCTCAAAATTATAGAAAGTTCTTAAAAATAACCAAGATACAAACATAAAAACAATATTTTAACTTTTGGAAGAGAATTTGCATTAAAATATGCATCACGAACAAACCACATCAAACTGTTTCACAAAGTGTTTTTTGCGCTTTTAGGTAGGATATGTTGTCTCTATTTTGAATGTAAACTGTCACTCAAAATGGAGAGAATGTCTTGCCTAGAAGCGCAAAAGAGAGAACTTTGTGAATCAGTTTGATGTGGTTTGTTCTGGTTGATTTGAAGTTAATAGAATTTTCAAATTTTATAACGATTAAAGTGACAACTCAGAACACATTTCTAAATGTATGGAATAACCTTGAATATAATTTGAAACTAGAATGTCGTTTATCAAACAAAAGTCAAAAATGTTAATTGTTCATTCGGGTGTAGTAAAATAAAATTAAGACTCATCGAAAATTTTCACCTTTTTGTGTGTACATTTTTTTTCCTAATAGCACAACGTCAAAGATTCTTCTGACATCTACAATCGAGCATTGTTTGATAATGTTTATATTTAAGAATAATTCACTCAATTGCAAAATATTCAATTGATTCTCAGTCTAGAAAATTTGATGATTTTTTTATAAAAATTGACAGATTTTACAAAATTAACAAAAACGAAAAAATTGACAAAAATGACAAAATTGTACCATTTGTTTTTAAATTTTTAAAAATGAACAAAATCGACTAAATTAACAAAATTTTCAAAAATGGTTTGAGAAAAATGGTATAATCGACAAAAATGACACTTTTGACGAAATTGACTAAATTGACTAAATCAGTTAAAAAAAAATTGTACAAATCGTCAAAAATGACAAAATTGAGATAGCGGCCAAATTTTAATAAATGCCAAAAATAATTGTTGAAACTTAAATACGTTTTCGGATAGATTCTAGAAGGCCGAAACATTTCAGCAGAGGAGAATGTTTACATCATCACACTGTGAAGCCAAACAACTCAAACTAGGCTCGTGGTAATACAGCAGTGTTGCCAGACATTCTGAGTGGTTAGCTCAGAATATCACACAGAAATGAGATAACCTATAAGTGAGGATATCACTTCAGTGTAGTAATGCAAATAACTATCGCTTATGCTATAAGAAGTTATTTTTGGACTTGACGAACGAAACGAATAAAGATTAACTCCATTCCACCACCAAAACCTGCGTTTTCAAAAATTATTAAATATACAAATTTGACAATATTGACAACATTTAACAAAAATTTAAAAAAAAAATTGACAAAATGGGTAAATTTGACAAAATTTAAAAAAATAGTCAAAAATATAAAAAAAAATATTGAAAAGTAGTCAAAAATTAAAAAAAAAATATTGAAAAATAGTCAAAAATTAAAAAAAATTATTGAAAAACAGTCAAATATTAAAAATTTATTAAAAATTGTCAAAAATTTGAAAAAAAACTTCAAAATGAACTAAATAGAAAAAAATGACCAAAAATTGCAAGACTGCCAAAAATAAAAAAAAATCAAATATTGACAAAAATAAATACAGTAGTTTTTCGATTTTAACACGGTCAAAAAAAATCACCGTAAATATGGCGAAACCGTGAATTTGGCGAAAATAAAAATTAAAATGGAAAAATGTATTTCTATTGTCTTTAATCAATAATTTATAATGTTTTCAGTAGTGGAACGTTTGTATCAATAAATTTGTATCAAAAGATGTAATTAATAAAGATTACTAAACTCAAACGATCGATTTCAGTTCAAATAATTCTTCTCTATAGCAATTTTAACATTTTTTCTTGAAATGAAACCATGTAGAATATCCATTTAAAAGTCTACATCTTATAAAAGTGAACTATCTATATAGTTTTAAAGGAAATTTAACAGTATTTATCTCTGATTTCGATTTTAAAAAAGGGTTCGAAGCAAAATACATCAAAAAATTTTCTCCTGCTGATTTCAAATTTAAATATTTTAATCTTCACACCTTTGTTTAACTAGAAAGTTTACCTTTTCAAAGAATATTTAGAAATTTGCTCAACTTGGACTTTTAAAGTGTGTTTCTGGAAATTTGCTTTATGGGCAGATAATTCTTTGTTTTTCATTTTTAGAAAAACAGAAATCTTAGTCCTTTTTTACATATTTTAAGGCAAAGCTAGCAGAATTTCATCATTATTTCATTACGTCACTCTTTCAAATAAACAAGTTCAACGGAGAAATCAGGGACACTTATCTCTTTTCAAAAACGCTTAAATTCACCCACATCTTTCAATGATTCGCATAACCAAAAATGTTCACTTTTTTAGAGCGGCTAACCAAGCACAAATAACAACATTAGCATTAGCGTGACGTTAAAATACTTATGTCGATTATTACAAGTGTTTTTAAAATTCGAATAATGAATTTAAAAGCTATACAGCTAAAAAAGTAATTTAATGGCATTTTCATACTATTGAATACCTATATACCACAACATAAACCATAAGAATATCATGAACAAAGACGCTCTACGATTTTGAACGAGAATTAAAATCCTAGAAAAAATAAAAAAAATTTAAAAAAATAGTCAAAAATTAAAAATTGATTAACAAAAATTCAAAAAATTGACAAAATTTTCAAAATTAACAAAAATGACAAAAATTATTAGACTGAAAAAAAAAATAACAAAAATGACAAAAAATGCAGAAATGACCAAAATGACAAAAATAACAATAACGTCAAAATTCACTTTTGTCATTTATGTATATCAATTATATTTATTTTGTTAGTTTTTTTTTCCAATTTTGACAATTTTGTACATTTTGTTGGTTTTGTCAAACTAGTTAATTTTATCAATGCGGTCAATTTCGTCAGTTTTGTCTCTTATGTCACTTTTGTCAATTGAAAAAAAAATTGTCAATTTTGTCAGTTTGGTAATTTAAACAATTTTTACATTTTGTCAATTTTGTCCTTTTTTCATTTTTGTCATTTTATCAATTTTTGAAACTTCAATTTCAATCAGAATTTTTGTCAATTTCGTCAGTTTTGTCATGGATGTTAATATCGTAAATTTTGTCAATTTTATCATTTTGTCATTTTTTTTTTATTTTTTACCTAATTTGTCTATTTTGTAAATTTTTCGAATATTTGTCACCTTTGCTAATTTTATCAATTTTTCTTGATTAGTTTTAAATTTTCTCAAATCCTTCAATTTTTAACTTCGTTTCTCAAGATTTTATATGTCTTATGTAATGTATGTAATTATTTATAATGTTTTCAGTAGTGGAACGTTTGTATCAATAAATTTGTATCAAAAGATGTAATTAATAAAGATTACTAAACTCAAATCCTTCAATTTTTAACTTCGTTTCTCAAGTTTTTATATGTATTATGTTTGAATTTATAATTTGTTTCTTAAATTTTGATTCGAAGATATTATTTCAATTTGGGACACTGAATTGTGGTTCTGAATAAAATCTGATTTCAGGTTCGAAAAATACTCTTGAACTCTTATATCCGTTTCTCCATAGAATTCGATCAGGGCTCTCCGATGGCTTAATCCGGCCCCGCAGATGATGATCGACAACGTGTATTACGCATTAAGTCCCTACAATCAAAACATTTGGTCATCAGAAAAAAGAACTTCAAAAAATCAGAAAAATGTTGTCAGTGAGTTCAGAGCAAAATGGCGTTGTTTTGATGTAAGTGTGAAAGTGAGAAGAATTTCAAACCAATAATGTTGCAATAAAAGTGCGTACAAAAGTACTTACCAGCACTTTGTTCTCTCAAATGTATAAGAAAATTCGTCTTAGTGCAGTTTGTTCTGTATTGATTGCGAATCTAACATTAAAGTAATGTCATGTTTGTTCGACTAAATATTTTATCGTGCTCCAAATCGTCGTACGTGATTAACCGTTGCACAGCAATGTACGTACGTGCATTGTAAAGCAACTTATATCGGGAGCCCATTATCCCATTCTCCATCTTTGTTTTTCCATTTATTCATGGCGCCCCAAGTAGTAAGACAGCTGACCCTCTCATGCCTTGCTGGAGCTGCCATTCTTCAGTTCATCGAAAAATTTCCCGATACATTGCTCTGGTACACGCACGCACACAGACGCCAGTATCAGCAAACAACATCTTGTTCATCTCAACACATACTATTCTATAAAATGTCAACCACCATATTGGAACACTTTTAAGAAGGAGTATATTATACGCTTCGAGAGTTTCCCGGCCATGAATGGGACCCCCCGACGAAGAATGACTCTTGGAAAGGGGATAAGGAGTCAATAAAGTGCTCGCACGGCTGAATAGATTTCACTTGTGCTCTTACGAGGCATACGTGCAGTTTAGTGAGCACCCCATATTCACAGATCTTATGACCGAAGAGTAACAACCGACACCCCATTCTTGGTTGGCACCACATTTTGTTGTAGAGAGCATCCTTGCGATAGGGATTCTTCTCATCAGCTTCAGAGTCTCGAGCGGATTCTGTTTCTTTTTTCTCGCCCACCCAGTAACTTACTTAGTTACTTCACTCACAAAAGGTACTTGTTTAAAAATTCCACTCCCAGATGCCACCAGGCCAGGTCAGGGAAGCTGGCTGAGCCATATTGAACTTTGGTGTCGCGAACGAAGAAGATTGATGGATTGGTCGGTGGATGGATTTGTTTGTTTACTTGTGCCAAAGCTGGATCCTTGCCAAGACTTGACTCTGTAAGGTACCGGTCCGGTGCATATGTGGAGAAGACAGAGGAATCCCTCCATTCGGTTTGTTAGAATGAATGGGTGGAATGGAAAATCGCAAGTAAGTTATGTTATTACGTTTTATGGGCGCATTCGTCTTCGTCGTAGATTCTCCTCTTCAAAGTTGTTGTTATGGTGCTGCGCTGCTGCTGGGGTAATCAATGGATAATTTCTAAGACCTCCAAGACTCATCTGACGATAAACTGCGTTTCTAACCAGCAGTACTCGAGGGATGAATGAATGAAATAAATTCTCCTGATTGACACTATTTTTTTTATTTCAATCTAAGGTAAACTTTTTTTTTTAAACAAATTGATCGAAAGGTTTTGATAGTCCACTACGATAAAATAAAGGGAAGATTTTTTTTCCATTGATCTGAACGAATGACTGACCGACTTCAGCTCGACTATTTCACCAACTTCCTTGATTGGATTTAAGCTGACTCAGCTAACCTGAGACTGACTTTTTAGAGTGAATTGGTTTGGTTCGGGCTTCGACCAGACCGAATTGAGCGTCATGAGAAAATTTAAAAACAACTAAAATTAAACCTCGTACAATCCCTATTCTAGATAGAAAAAACGGATTAGTTTGACTGGAATGAATTCTATCGATTATAAACTATTGATTTTGGTTTATAAACATCAAGGATTTCGCCTCTTGATGAAAATATTTACACATAAAGTTCGAGTGCCTCGAAAAAAATGCTGATGGCGTTCAGTTCGCTCTGCTCTCATCCCGACTAATTGAAAATGACTCGATACTTCGCATAAGACTTACATATAACTTGATGGAAACCGACTTGCAGCTCATTCGACCTACTTTACTGACATAACGCTAACTTCTAACTAACAAGATTCACTTGAGACTGATTAAAACACAAATCCTGACTGAATTAAGACTACTTGAGACCTACTCGAGACTGATATTTAATAACCTGCAGAGTAGTCATTAAATAAGATATTTCCATTGGAATTTGATAAAATAGATCGGTGTTTTGCACTACAGCCACCAATCATAAAAAAAAAGATTTATTTCTGATGAGTTTTTGTAAATCTCCCTTCAAAATTTTTTTTTGTTCACAGCTACATTGGAAAGGCAAGTATGCAGCAACAATTTTAAATTTCCTCATAGAAGTTTCTAATTCAATTCCTTTTGTTTCTAAGACTTTTGTATTGGAAGAAGAAAGCAGTCTAAATTTGAGACGACTATTAATGACAATAGTGTGGCTTCACGTTCGGACAAAGGAAAGGGTTTACGTCTCGACCTCAAAGTTCTTACCCGGATAAGTGTTATGGATAGACTTGCTCGGAAAATCCTGCTGCCGTTGAACTTACGTATGAACGACTCGAACGAGCTGTGGAGAAGGAGGAAATATGGCCGACCGACCGATGTGATGGGAACAGACCGAGAGCCGGTGACACGATTGTTAGACAAGCAAGGGACTATCCAATAGCCGTATTGGCTAATCATGTAAATTCTTAGATAGAATACAAATTTCCAGTAAACTATGAAATATAGCGTTCCACAAAAAAATTACTTGATTTATAGGTTTTGTGCAATAATATAGCATGCAATTTAGTTGCATACAAGCTTTCGTGCAATTTATTCCAATTTATTTGTTTTTCGCATTATTTTTTATTGTCCTGCCTTGCGATGTTCCAACTCCGAGTGACAAAAGAAGGATTTGAAATTTGTTCCAGCCTTATTGTCTGGCTTGAAAAAGTTTCAGTTATGGCAGCAATATGTATGTTTTGGGTTTTCAAAAATCAAAAAAACTCATCTTGGTTAGCCAGAAAAGATCTAGCGTTCCAATTCATAATATTTAAACACCTATTTGGATCCATGAGAGAATCATAAAGTCATAATAATTTTGTTAGAAGTTTGGAAAGCTTCAAATATTGAATTTGCTTTCAACATAAGTTGCATCATTTCCATTAAATTTTGATGCAAAAATTGTATTAAATTTTTTTTAAAAGAACACTAACACATATGTACAAGATCTCAATGAAACTTGATGTTTCCTCGAAGAGATTCCTTTTTCTTAACTCTAAGCGTACATATTTCGAGGATATGATGGCTAGCATTTTACAAATAAATGCTAAAACCACCAACCCACAGAAAATGTACTATGTATGACCGTGACCGGTATTCGATCTCATGCCCGCTGGCGTAGAAGTCTTAAAGGCTATCCTCTACGCCACGAGCAGCGGCTTATTTTCCTCGGGAATTTCACTCAAGTCAACAAAATGGTTGGGATCAAAAAATGAAGAAAAAGATAATTTATTTGAATTTCTGTGACTTTTCCAAGCCTTCGCATTTGCGTTGAGGCTTGATTTTTTCCCATTAGCTATACCCGAAGCAGGCAACCCACTTTCAATCACCTATGAGAACGTCAAACAACGAATCTGTAGCGCTGAATCTGTCCAGGTAACATTGGAATCACTTCTAGCATTACCAATACGTGATTCCAAAGTAGATAGAGACTGATCGCGAACAGGCAGATTGTTTGCCGGTCTGTCGTGTAAGGACGAGAAAGAGGAAGGAGGAGAAGAAATTTTTCTAACATTTGCCCTAACATTCTAATATTTGCCCTAACGGGACGGTCGATGGAATTGGAAGAATGTTTACCTGCGCAATTCGCACACTAAAAGAATTCAGATTGTGGTTTATCACCATCAAAAAGGCATTTGGATTTTTCATGATCGAATGAGCCGCAAAGCATGCATCTGGCATTCATTCTACATTTTTTGTGCCGTAACAAAAAGGTTGACAACGACGACATTGCGTAATATTTTGAAGAAAATTGGTAGAAGATTTTCGAAAAGTTTCAAATTTGACTCGACAATGAAACATAAGACGTACCTTTTCAAGAATTTGCAAATTATTAACCTGATCCTTTTTAAAATGGATCAAATAAAGCTCAGGAGCAAAATCAACACTACTGGTATTATTCGTGTTGGTTCTTTTCCTCATTTGAATTACTTGAATCGGAGAAAAACCTAAAAAAGAATTTAATTCAGTTGTGATCTCATCCGGTGTCTGATTGCCGAAGTACAATTTTAAAAGAACGATTATTTTTAGTGTCGTAGGTGAAAAATTGGTACTTTTCAATATTCAAATAATTTTAAATTGTTTGAAAATCATTAAAAGATTCCGCCAAAGTACCGGCAGTTCCCCTTCGACCGATCTGAAAAGAAATCTTCACATCCTTGACGGAAGTGAAGATTTCTTTCCGAAGGGCATTGAAGTCAGCAATCGTGACCGTAATTGGTGGAACCATTTCATTTTTAAAGGTATAAGAACAAGAAGGTTTACTATTACTCTTATCAGAATTCAATATTAATATTTCCTTATCATCGACGTTATGAAGGACATCGAATGAATTGGAAATCGCAAGTATTTTGGCCAATGGACCTGAATTAGGTTCGGCAATTATTTTTCTTTCGGCTTTTGCGCCGACCGATGACTTCTCAATGCTGTGGAAAGAAAAGAGAAAAATATGAATATAAAAGAATGAAATTTTTTTTTTGTTTCGATTATAGTCGTTTTACCATCTTTTATGGCATTCGCGACTTTATCAACGTTACAGTTGGCGGATCGTTATTGAGAAACTATCCGGTACAACTGTGTTCGATGCTTGCTCTTGGGCTCGAACTCGCGGACATCGGCTCAGGAGACAACAGACTTCCCAACTGAGCTATAACACAAGCCCAAAAGAATGAAAATAATTTTAGCACTTGTGCCTAATTGGATATTAAGTTACGGTCTTCAACAAAGTTTTTCAGTGGAAAATTTTCTTTAGAGAATTTAGCAATAAATTAGCATAAAAGCCATAAGCAGGCTCGGTTCCACAGAAAAAAAAAACAAAAATTAAGTTAATTTTTCAGTACAAAATATTCAATTTTCCCATTCAAACTTAAAAGTTAAAATTTACTAATGTAAACGTTACTAAAAATTCTGCCAAAAATTATTGATGAGTTTTGAACTAAAACGATGCTTTTTAGACCTAAATGTTTGAGAAATTCAAAAATGACCTCAAATCTACCCAATCTACAGAGAGCCCCCTTAGAGGTAATGATGAAAAGCATGTTTTGGTCATGAAAACTGATTTTGTTCGAAATAATCTTATGTGTGTTAGTTTTTTCGATTCTAAACAGTTCTTTGACTTGTTCACGGTTCACTCTGGTTCAAGGAAAAAAAAAATTCTAAGCATCAGCCATACTCGTTGGGTGTTGCTTGTAAAGCGCCTATAAATAGGCTCCCTAAGTTTAAAGCAAATTGCCCAGTCAAAATTTAAAATCATTGTACCATTGCTGAATTGAAAAAGTGAGAATGTGGCTGAATCAAAGCGATCGAAAGATTCCCCTTAATTCTTATCCAAAAATGGAAATTAAAGGGAATCTTTCGATTGCTTGGATTCAGTAGAATTATTCAATAGACTGAGTCGATCAGGGGTAATTTTTGAATTTCTCAAACCCTGGAGTCTTGAAAGCTTTGTCTTGGTCCGAAACTTATCCATGATTTTTTGTATAATTTTTAAGTAACGTTTATATGAGTAAATTTGAACTTTTAGGTTTGTATGTCGGTGTATGTTAGGTGTCAACATCGTTTTTGTTTCTCCGGTGGAGCCAGCTAACAGTTTTTGTTCCAATTTATAAAATTCCTAAGGGAAATTTTCCGCTGAACAACTTTGTCTAAGACTGTAACTTCGTATCTTATTAGGCAAAAAAGTTATTAGCGGTTTTAACAGAGGTATGTCTTTTCGCATTGATAAACAATAAATTCAATTGACATCGCTGCCTAGCGAGGTATTGCATGATTACTTTTTTGCAATACTTTGCGAGGCTACAGCAGTGAAAGTTAAAGTTAAAGTTGTTCAGCGGAAAATTTCCCTTAGGAATTTTATAAATTGGCACAAAAATAGTCAGCTGGCTCGGTTCCACCGAAGAAACAAAAACGATGTTAATTTTTCAGAACAAAATATTCAATTTTCCCAGAAAAACCTAAAAGTTCAAATTTACTCATGTAAACGTTACTTAAAAATTCTGCAAAAAATCATGGATGAATTTTGGACCAAGACGAAGCTTCTTAGACTCCAGGGTTTGAGAAATTTAAAAATGATCCCAAATCGACTCAGTCTATTATTCAATCAAACAGGCACACAACACATATTAGAGTGAAAATGTGGAGCGATGACCAAAAAAAAGGTCATCGCATTGAGCGAAATTTCCGTTACTGCAATAAATGTTGGCAACCCTGGCTGAACTATTTGATCATTGACGTGTCTTCGCTCTTTATCTCAGTCCCTGGGTACAAACAATTGCTATTAAAATTCAGTTTTCTGCTTATTGTGTATTCATAAATCGACCTCAACGGGTTTATAAGGGTCTAACTTAAGGTTGCCTGAATTTTTTCAGCAGGTATCCAGGCCGGACAAATCCGGGTTATTTCATCTAAAAACCTTTTTATATCCAGGCATTTGATTTCAAAATTGTCGACCAAAATCCGGGTAAATTTGGTCAAACCTAGCAATTACTGATAAAAAATCAAGAAAAAAAACTTTGAAACATTTTTTTTAAAAATTTATCAGCATGTTTTAAATTTTATTTTAGGCTTTCAAAAAATCTATCATGATTAGTTTTATGAGACTTGCTCAAAAAGAAATTCGTTAAGGACGCATAAATTTTTTTTTTTTTACAACACAATTTGTTTTTCAAAGTTTGATTTGAGAATGAGAATGAGAATAAACCCGGGCAAAATCCGGGCTATTCCAATCAAATCCGGTCCGGTCTTTTTTTTAAATCTCGAGTCGATAGGTGGTGATAGAGAAACAAGAGATATTAATAGTGGGAAAGATCACATGATGCTCGACAGAAGGTCCAGCAGTTGATCGGCGGAGTTCGATATGTACGCTCGTGTCAGTCGATTTCATCATGTTCACCGTGGTTCGTTAACGCGCCGTTGTACTGAAGCGCAGATTGCGGGTTCAAGTCCTGCCGGTGAGCCGTTGTATCTTTTTGAAAAAAATCATGATATTTACGACTTATGTTCTTTCTTTCTTTGACACCTCATGTTGATCTTATACCTCCCATCACCTTCAAAAAAATTTGAAAGATATTCAATTTTCCAGTAAGAGGATCAAAATTTGTTTTGGATATTTTAGAAAAAAAAATAACAAGCATTGAAAAAAAAATGATTATTATTGTTCTACTTTCCGCATACAATCTTCAATAAAAAAGCTTTCTATTTATTTTTTCCAACTTTTTTTTTATATTTTGAACCACTGTGTCACGGGGAGGTTGAGATAGGAGTTGTGAATAAGAGGTGATATCTAGCGTAGCATTTCATATGGGCGAAACTAGCAGTTAGCTCGAAATGAGAAAAACGTTTTTGAAATTTTGGAATATCAAATCAAATCCTATTAAAAAAAAATCGACAACTTTTTGTTCAACAAAATCAAATAAAAACTTAATTCAACTCACAATGCACGTTCGAGAAATATTTCTAGGAAAAGATGATTGTCTTTTGTGTTCCAGAAAAGACAATCATCAGTTAGAAAAAAAATTATCGTCTTTGTTGTTTTGTTCGTAATTGTTTTTGCTTATAATCTTCACAAAACATTACAAAGCGAACAGCTGTTCAAACTAACCTCAAACAAAAACTGCAAAAAACAATACACATAATTGTGACGCATCTCTTAACCTTCTACTTTAGCAAGCATACTGTTGTCTTCGTCGTCGTTTCTTGCGGTTGCAAGAAAATTTCCAGTCAGCTTGGGGTGAAGAGAAATTTATCTTGTTAACCGGTGTACTTAATTTGCAAGAATTGTTTCGATTCAGTAGAACACTCATTTGGGACTAGCACTGGAACTAATTTGTTCGGAAATTTGTCGTCATCATCTCGAACTACAGGCAGATGAATGTTCTAGGAAAAGAATCTTGCATTCTAAATTTTTCAGTAATACC